>NC_140957.1:128003517-128138517 GCF_014529385.1 Adiantum capillus-veneris
ACTGTCGGGGACACACACTACCAATTACCTGCTGCTTCTTCTTCTTCTCCTCTCTCTCTCTCTCTCTCTCTCTCTCTCTCTCTCTCTCTCTACATGAGGCACATACACTTTGGGTGAAGTTTTAGTATGCAATGTGCACATCCTCAAGGTTAGTAGAACAATGATGCATGTAGATACCAAGCACAAGTTTTTTGCTCATCATTTTTTATGTGTGGAATCAATGATAGCTTGTGCCATTCTCAAGTCTCTTTTCCTTTTGCTTTGTATTCTTCATGGTCTGTGTTCATATGGGCACAATGTTGCTCGATATGATGAGATGGATTGTGGTGGCACCCAAACATCTACATGGTTATGAGTTACACCTCTTTGTAAATAGCCTTGTGAACTAGTATGTTCGGTTGTGTTTTCTGCTCATGGCAATTTCTCCATATGAGGTTGAGGTTTATGTATTGGTGGTGGTTTTAATCTAATAACCCTTATGGGTATTGGTATAATTAAATAGAATTATAATCTATCAAAATTGAGTCATCCTTCAAATTTGAGGGCTCCATATGGATTTGTGTAGAAGGAAAAGGGGGGTTTGTTTATGGCATTCAAAAGAAAAAGGAGGGCCACTCTTTAAATTGCCTTTAAGAGGAAAAATAGAGGCACCCTTCATCCGATAGTGTTGATGCTTCTAGGGCTTCTCTCTCTCTCTCTCTCTCTCTCTCTCTCTCTCATCATCATCACCTGCAAGGATGTAATAGATTTTTAAGAGATGCACCCTTCGTCTCTCTTCACATAGCAAGTCCTTGGGGTGGTGAGAGAGTTATCTCGATGTGCTAAGTATCCAACTTTTAGATGTATGTGATACCCTTCCATTTTGGGGCTATTCAAAACCAATGTTGAATACAAAAAAATCCCTAAATTTTTGAACTCTTATGGCCATTTGCCTTCAAAAAATAAAGTTGAGCCATCCTTCAATTGGCTTTCAAAGGGAAAAGTAAAGTCTCCCCTCCAAAGGAAAAGTAAAGTCAACCCCTTTAACTACATCTTTCCCTTTCGTGAAGATTGCTTGCCAACGTTTCTCATTAGCATGCTTCTTATCCTGATCTTGTGCTTGTCAACATTTTGACGAGCCAGCCGTAGCATTTCCATATGGTCTTGGAGGAAATCCTTGACTTGTTGGAGCTTTTCCATAGTGTAGGAAATCCTTGACCTGTTGGAGCTTTTCATTTATGTGAAGTTGAACCTCGTAATCTACTGATTGATCCCAATCACGATATAAATAAAATGAGACCCAAAAAGACACAGTAGGGAGAATCTTCATGTGTTCAACGCGTCAAACCCACACAAGCTTCAAAAATGAGAAGACTCTAAACTTTCTTGGAATAATAGGCAACAGTTCAACACCCAACTCTTATTTTCTGCATCTGTTCACACTTTGACGAAGGTGAGTATGAAGATTGAATAGTAAAGAGAGAAGAAAAGAAAAAAGAGTTGCAGAAGCACAGACATTAGCATCATTTCCTCTTTTGGATCTATGAATTATTGTGGTCCGATTTTCCCTATCTTAACAACTCCAGACAAGAATATACACCAAAAATGGCAGCCCTGCTGTGTTTATACAACTTTTTAAAAGCTCTGAGACAATGAAATTGCACAACGGTCTTCTTTCCAACGCATGCATTGACAACCACTTGCACTGTAGCAGCAGGAACCAGCAGTCTCTTGCATACCTCCACAAAAATGTAATCAAGGATCACAATTGCCAGGACAAAGTTGTTTGCTTCATTCATACGAAGGCTTTTCATGTTGTGTCCCTCTTCTGCATGCTGAAACCCTCCCCTATTCTATCTGTATGATTCACATCCCCTGCTCTATCTGAATAAAAAGGGAAAGGACCGTCTCGAGTTGCCACCTCATCTGGTCCAGTGTCAAAATCGTCTTGGAGATCATCCATTGCAGAGTGTCCCTCTCTTACACCGCCGCCACCGCCTGTGATCGATTTTCCTTCATCACTAGCAACTTCCTTGCCTGGCCTTAGTGCTGGACCACTTTTCACAACATTCTTGTAGATAGAGAGTGCCTGAGCCACCATACTTGCAGGATCGGAAGCATTTGTTGGTAACAGCATGGTAGTTCCCTGCATCAGGTCAAAAAGCAAGATGTAGCCCTCCACAGAGACTCGTCTTTAAACTAAGTAGATAAAGACATTCCAAAGAGCCCCATCCTTCCTTCAAAAAATTAAGTAACAAGATTAAAACAATAGAAAGTGGTATTTCTTTACCTCCTGTGCAATGTTGCTAAAAGCTTCCATGTACTGCTCAGCAATTCTAAGAGCAACTGCCTGTAGGCAACGAGCAAAACAGCTGAAGGTAAAATCACTGTAATCCTTGCTGCAAGATGATGCAAAAACTAAGTGCAGAAGCATTCACACTCATTCATAGGGTTTTTTTCTTACAGCCATGTCGGTCCAAGAGATTGCCGCGTGGGCTACAATTTCCAGTGTAGACACCACAAACAGATGGCAACAATTTTTCCCCGTACGAACAGAATACTTCAAAAGTAGCGAAAAAACATCCTATACTAACAGAAGGTGTGCTGCAACCTCAACCATTCCCTAGTTCTCGAAGCAGGCCCTGAGATACTTCTATGCCTGCCTCACCCAAAAAAATACAATACACCCAGAAAAAAACGTATAGACATTCCTAGAAATATTCACGGAACCTAGAACTCTACTGTGAAGACTTGAATAAAAGGCAAGAGACATCCCAGAAGAAACAAAAACCGACAAAGTGAGGGGAAAGATTACAAGCATTCCAGATTCCCCCCACACACAACAAAAACCACTGCTTAGGTAAAAAGATAGAAGTGCTCTACACAGCACACTGATTAGTGTTGACATTTGCAGAAAGAATGCAAAGAGTGATTGGTTACAAAGTAAACCAAAAAAGAAACTCCACCAAAAAACAGTGCAAAATCACATTCCTGACCTCCTGTCCTCCAGTCTCCTGAATTGCCTCTGCTATTTGCCGCAATCCTCGTGCAGTGGACTCCGCCTTAATGACAATTGACTTTCCGTCTCCTGGCACGCAAATTCATTCAAGTTCAGGAATACTACCAGTAAAAACAGTCTCAGTTGCCTCCAATTACAACACTATTGAAAGGTACCAATTACATTTAATAGCATGAACGTACAACAACTAGCCAAAACATTACATCCATGTGTGACACTAGTAGTGGGTAGGTTAGCCTATCCTACATCCTCATCATCATCATCACATAATACATCATCTCAAAAGATATGCGGAGGGGAACAATCACATGAGGGCTAATGAGGTGTTCAATGGAGAAGGTATACAATGGTGATCATCCCTTTAACTCTCTCATGGGTCTCTGCAGAATGGCCTCAATGATTTCTCTCCGGGTGGGGGTGGGTTGGGGGCGGGGGGGGAGGGGTCGTCGCTCGATTTCGCTCAACAATGCTCCGTAGCCTCAAATGTAGACCTTGTCTACAATGTATCAGGTGCAGATCCTTGTATCCTCGAGGATCATGAGGAGCCAAGCTGGATGGCTCGATCAAGAAGGATGCTTCTATGAGGGTGTAACTAGGTAACCTGTGGTGGGCCATCCCAAGTAGTCTCTATGTATGTAGTAAATTGCCTCCGTATGGATCCTCTATATGTCGGTCCTCTACTCTTGAGGGTAGTCTCTGTGAGTCTACGGATCTCCAACAAGAAGAGACCTAGGCACCTCTGATATAGTAATCCAAGATGCGGGATAAGGGGCCAAAGCCCTCTCTGAATAAGCAATGAAAAAGTCCGCAGATTTCATAGTATGTTGTGCAGTGGCAGATGTAATGCTCCTCTGTCTCTCCCTCTCGTTCGCAAATCTGGCATCATCTCTCCTCTGCCTCTGGGGGTATACCTCTGTATCGGCATTATAGAGGTCAGTAGTGGGCTATCTACATTAGTTCACTTCACTATCGGAGTGAAGCAGGACTGCCCGCTCTCTCCTACTCTATTTAATATGTATGTGGATGAGGTTTCTGACTATGTTGAGAGAGATTGTGATAGAGGTGCGCAACTGGCAGGGACATGGATTCCACTATTGTTATATGCTGATGATATTGTGTTGAACTCCGACTCTCCGGAGGGGATGCAACGTCACTTGGATGCTTTGCATAGGCTTGCACATGAAAGTGGTTTGTCTAACAACCTTGGTAAAACAAAGGTTATGATGTTTAATACCACCCCACAGTGGATCAGGAGGTCCGCACCCGCATTCACATAAGGCCAGGAGACAATGGAGTATACAAATGCTTACACTTACCTGGGGGTGGTCTTTAGTGGACCAGCATTTTCATTGAGGAGAGCAGCAAAGATTAGACTGACCAGAGCCTATGCAGCATTGGGTAGATTGGAGAGGATGATATATATACCTAGATGAATCCAGGATATACCCAGATTCACCCTTGAAGGAAAGTGCAAGGTATAGACTCATGGTAGTCACCCACGAGACAATATAACCATCAGCTCCATCATGCATAGTATTGACTAAATACCACGACATCCCCACTAACGTCGTCAGTGCCCAATAGTGGGTGTAGAACTAGGTACAAACATATGCTCCCAAACACAACACACACTAGGAACAGTGTTTGGGTGTATGCAGGGCATGATGCCAAACCCTATGTATGGTAACATAGGCATGCAGCAAGGGTTCAATGCAATCAGGGCCAGTTTGGGGTGCCACAGGGCATTTTCTGGTTTTTCCAACCAGCAGTGACATATGGCACCAATGACGCAGAATATCGACGGCCAAGGGGCACCGATGATCCCTATTACAATGCCCATGTTGCAGACGCTTCCCTATGACAATTTGGGAGCATTGGTAAAGCCAAAAGCCTACAAAGAAGGTGGGAGTTCATATTCTCGTCCGATGGTAGCTCCGGTATCTCCCAAGAGCAGATTAGGGAGTGAGCTGTTTTGTGGCTGTGCCCGGCCAGTGTGAGGTTGTACTCTCATGTCGGATCATGTCTAGCCATGTTTAGCTCGGGTTTTGGCTTGGTTCCATGGTCACCAGTTGTCCTGCAAGCTATGAATAGCATTCCAATTTCCCCAGCCCTGGCATATTTTTCCCTTGAGCCTATGTGCATCCAGTGCACTTTCCACCCTATTCCCTATTTCCCCCCCATTTTACCAAGTTGTGGGGCTGGAGGGCTGGGTCGGGCAGTTTACTGATGGCCCTATATAGGGAGCAGGTGGGAGACCACTTTCAATGTGTTGTGGTGTGTGCAGTTCAGCCCAGGGCATGAGGGCGCCCATTCAGCCAGCGTTTTTGGCAGCCAGAGAAGAGGAGAGGGCAGCGTTTTCTGCTCCCTCTTTCCCTTGTGCGTTGCATGCAGCAAGGCAGCATCCCTAGCGTTTTTGCCAAGCAGCAGTCCAGCGTTTTTGGCATGAGGCAGGGGCAGCATGCGCTCGTGGGCAGCAGGTCCTTTCCTTGCGTTTCTCCTTCCCAAGGCAGGTGCATGGAGGCGCTATGATCTGGCAGATGCAGAGCACCTCCATCATAGTGCAGGCATACGAGAGGAGCAGATCCATGTTCATCATGGGGCAGAAACACCATAGGGCAGCCCCGATCCGGTTCCTTCTCCCTTCAAATCAGCCGTCCTGCCAGGAGGAGATTCCGCCAGAGCCTCGATTCCAAGAGGCTAGGGCAGCCCATGATGAGACCGTGACCATGTGCAGGAGCAGTTGGCAGTGTCAATAGCAGTCACAATTGTGTGTGTCCTCGGGTCTATCCATTGGCATGTCAGTTCTATGCCGGACCACCCTTGGTCACTTGTATGAGTAGATTGTTATCAGCATGGAGAGCCTTTCCCAGATCTCTCTCATTCTCAGATGTCCTGTCTCATTCTACCTATGTGATCCTGTCTCTTCTCCACATGTGTGCCTTGTTCATGTGTTTGGCATTGCAGGTGTTCTAGATCAGAGTCGAGATACGCACCGGATCACGAGCCAGGTCTTGTCCTCATTGCATCTTCCGCTGCAGTGAGGTATCAGAGCCTATGGTGTTACGACCACCTGAGTGCTCGGATATGGTTGATCCAGTGCGGTCTTCGACATGATTGAGAGAGAAGAAGCTTGCTGTTTTTTTCTGGTTTTCTCCAAGTTTGGGGCAGCTTTGGGTATGTGGAGGCCGTGAATCTTCGTCTACGACTTCCCCGCCTTTACCCTTGATTACCCCAACCTCTCTTCACCGAGAGGAACCCGATCAAGACTCCAGGATGTGTAGCAATGCTGGATTGTTTTAGTTATCCCAGATGGAGTCATGTTACCGTGCTTTCCCGCAAGGAGAGCAAGCATGTTACCGTGCTTTCCCGCAAGCATGCGGTTGTTGGATCCAAAGGGGGAGCTACTCATTTTCGGCTTCTTCTTCAGCGAGAAGTGTTTGGACGGCAGTAGGATCTTCTTCATCCCTTTTAGAGGAGCTTTCTATGGCTGTGTTTTCTTCGAGAAGATGGATTGGCAACTTTGCTTTGCCTTTTCCACCAGTTCAGTATCACTGGTATTAGATCAGTATAGTACCAGTCCACAAGTAGTACCAGTACCAATACAAAGTAGCACCAGTCCAGTATATTACCGTACACAAACAGTATTAGTACTAGTACCAGTTCAGAGTCAGTTCAAAGTCAGTTCACAAGAAGTACCGGTACCAGTTTCACAAGTAGCACCAATACCAGTCCAGTATAATATTGTACACAAACAGTACCAGTTACAGTACCAATATATCACACAAGTAGCAGCAGTACCAATTCAGTACGATACGATATCAGTATCAGTACAGTCTAGTACCAATACACACGTATCATTAGCACCAGTACACATGTAACGCGAGTATCAGTCTTAGTATAATATCGTACCAGTATCAATCTAGTGTAATATAGTACCAGTATCAGTACCAGTCCACAAATAGCACCAATACCAGACCTAGCTCCAGTACGAGTAGCACCATTGTCAGTATAGAGAAATTAACACACTATCCCTAGCAATGTGTGTGTGTGTAGCACCAGTATCCGTTCAATATAATATAGTACCAGTACCAGTACCAGTACACCTGTAGCATTGGTAACAGTAACAATACTAGTACCAGTACACAAGGAGCACCAGTATTTGTATAGTGAAGTTAACACATTATCCCTAGCAATGTGTGTGTGTGTGTGTGTGTGTGCGCGCGCGCGTGTTCCTTTTCTATACAAAGGAGGAATTGCCCTAGGCTTTGCACCATTGCAATGAGAAATGTCCACAGTTCAACGTTAATCGGAGGAGGTTTGATCGCAGCATTGCGGAGGTTCATTGGCTGCCCTTGACCAAGAGGGTCATTCCCCACTAGTTCCCAAACTCGGTCATCATCCGATTCACCTTTTCCGCAGCACCTTTGACATGGTATCAGAGGCACCAAGTGCTCTCGAGTCGGATTGGTGATCTGTGAGAGTTTTCGGTGCTCACTTTCCAGCAACAAAGAAGAGCGTATGGCTGGTCGCCATTGTTTTCACCCTCTTGGGGCTGACGTGTGCTGTTGTGGGCTGAATTGTAGAACCCTCTTCATCTCTACCTGTCCTAGCCGATTCACATGCCCAAGTGTTCTTCAACCATGGAGATGGGTAAGATTCAAACAATGATACAATGTTTGATGAAGAAGTACAGAGGATGTTTCGGAGAAAGGGTCAAAGAGCAGCGATCTGTGGAAGAGATTGGTCGGAGTTATACTGAGGCGTTGACGATTATCCAATCAAGATCCCTACTCTACCCTCGTTTTGTACGGATTGGAAATTGAAAAACGAGAGCTATGCTATTTGGAGAGTGACTCGTACGAGCTTGGAGGCTTCGTCGGTAACACCTTCAAGAAGCCAAAGGATCCAACGGAGTGGGAGCGAGACAATAGTCGGATTCTGTCCTTCACTATCTTCAATAGTACACCAACAGTTATCAATCACCTTGAGCATCCAAAACAAGAGCATGCCAAGATAGCGCTGAATCATTGAGAGCTCCATAAATGACGTGTGCTAAAAGTACCAACTGCACAAAGACCATTTTCAAATCACACAGCAAACAATGCAACATTGTAACTTGACCCCCTGGTGCAACAACCATGACTCCATCTTAAAAACTAGCTAGCATAGTTGCAAAAACTTGAAAATGAAAGTGGCACAAAACTTGGCACGAGAAACAACCGACTTTCAATTAGAAAGATAAATCTCCCATTCAGTAGATACACCATTGGTTATCATGAGCCAAGATGAAATAAAAAGAAATGAAGGATTACAAGTACCTTCTGCTTTGAGAATAGCAGCACTCCTGTTACCATCCGCGATATTAATGTTTGATTGTCGTTCACCTGCAAACATTTTAAAATACTGTAGATTCATGAATCTTTCTCGTGGACCTGAACAAAATATTCAGCCACAAGCGACGTGAGACCTTCAGATTCAAGAATCTGAGCACGCTTCCTTCTCTCAGCTTCTGCTTGCATTTCCATGGCTTGTCGAACACCAGGCGGAGGGGATATATCCTCTGAATAAACAAATGCAAAGGATGAAACATAAATTGAATAAAGAAAAGATTGTACAAACAAGCACTAACAGAACTTCCAATATTTACTGATTTCATAGCGTAAACATTGAAGACCCCATGCCGTAGCAGCAGTATTTATTGCTTCCTGAAAATACATTTCATAAAAATCATTGATTTAGAGGTGATTACAAGATCACTCTATCAGAAAAAATTTAAATGAAATCAGAGTAAGTGTAAGTTAACAAAGTAGTTGTTTTACTTAAGTCATGCATAGCCGTTTGGAAAAGGAGACACACGGCCATGTGCGCTGTGACACACATTTTTTCTAGTCAAACTGCTGATCAAAGATATAGAAACAAAAATCCAGCAAAAAAAAAAAAAGTACATCTACGTGGGAAAAAAAACCTCATCCTATTCCTTTGCATTATTCTGATATGACCTCACAAAGGAGCACACAGGATAGAATATATGTTCACGCATAGAATTCCATTTATTGAGCATCATCAGCCTACAAAAATCTTTACCAAGAAGACTTCTATTTTCCAGAAAAGAATCTTCCATTAATTCTACATTCTGACAGCACATGCCATACAATAATATGAACATAGATAGAGCTCATTACTACAAAGGAGTAATCCCAAAAGTGTAAATATACATCAAACCAAACCAAAAACCTTTTTTGCTTTTCAACCTCTCGATCTCCTAACATACACAATCCTATTAGATACGAGGTAGAAAATTCTCCTCATACTGTGTCACAAGCATAGCAAGAGGAATATCATCTCGATTAGAACTATTCTGTCAGATGCAACATCATCAAGTCTAAGAGATATAGCTAATATTGGGACTGAAACAGAGGAGATGACCAAAGAAGATGGAATTCCAGCTATGGAATCCCTAAGCCTATTATATATCTGCATGGTAAAAGGTGTCTTTGTCTGCCCCTATCATCTGCCTCTTCTTTTCTTTGCCTTTGTTCCCTTTGTTTTCTCTGCATCTGTTCTGAAAGTATAGAGTGACGGTAGCTTAGGAATGAATCCTATAATTTTTGGGTTGAAAAACATGGACCGTGAATAAGAGGGGAGCCACTCCACTCCTTTGTCACAGATTACCTAGATTGAATAAAGTCACTAATTTCTCTATGAGATTTTAGGGGTATTGATAAGCTAAAAGTACTCTGGAGTCTGTGGAATGACTTATGAAAAGATGTACATTGAATTAGAAATTTCATAGATTGCACTTGTTTACAAGTGCTCTTTCATGTGTCTATCGCTAGAGTATATATTCAAAAGATGAAATGTCTACAGCTGTTTGTTTGATGAATATAGTGCATATAGACCTCGACTAGAGATTGGTGAGATCTGGATGTGATGGCTGAATAGTCAGGAATGTGATTCTAGTGCATCGAGACTCAAGGAACAAGGGTTACGGTTTTTTAAAAACTTAACCCCTACTAACTTGCAAGACATGACCGAGGGGCCTAAACCCCAATAAAAGCAAGGCATACCAATTGCTGGTGTGGCTGGCTGCAAGGAGGAGTAACACAATTTGCGGCAACCTGTTGACATCATAGTTACCCGGAACGCGGAACGGGAACGGCGACGGGATCCCCCGCGGAACGAGGGAACGGGGAGGGGCCCGGAACGGGAACGGCGCAGAACGGGAGGCATAAAAACACCCAAATAATGCAATTTCAAGCTCTTTGTGATTGAATAGAAGTAGTATCAGAGTCCTTTGACTCTTAACACTCACAAAACACTTGATTTGAAGACCATTCAGTCTTACTATGACAAACGTGTGTCGTGTAGACTTGAAAGCTTGAGAGGGGGAGAGAGGGAGGGGGGGAGAGACTCGAGAGAGAGCTTAAAGTTGAGAGAGAGAGGGAGGGAGCTTGAGAGAGAGGGGGAGAGCTTTTAGTCTTGTAGACTCTAGAGTCTAGACTGCAAAGCTTGAAAGAGGCTAGAGCTTGAGAGTCGAGAGTCGAGAGGGTAGATCTTTAGCTTTGGCTCTTGAAAGCTTGTGTGCATAGTGAAGGTAAGGGGTGGGGGAAGGGACATTTAACAAGGGGAAGGCTCACAAGACAAATCACCAAAATCTGAAAATCTGCCCATTTCCAGCCGTTCCGGGCCTGCCGTTCCGGTACCAGAAGTCCCTGCGAACGTCCGGGCCGTTCCGGACCATGTAACCCCCCCGGAACGCCGTTCCGGCGTTCCCTGCCCATGGGATGGCGTTCCCCGGTAACTCTAGTTGACATGGCATCCCAAACCGAAAAACGCAAGAACTATGCTGACATGGCAGCAGTGTACACATGGTAAAGCTTGTGCAAGCTTTTAGCAGTGGGAAGATTCAAGGCCTAGCTTTTGGGAACAAAAGCTTCTAGATCTCATGCTTTTGGGGCTCTGTTTTTAGCACCCGTTGTATTGTTTATAAGAGTCCTTTGGGGCCACTCTCTGACAAAGCATCTCGACACAGAGTCGCGGAGAGTTGGACCCTAGGGAGTCGTACCTTTGTGATCAGTAATCAAGAAAGAAATATCAAAGGGGCGCCAATCTTTGGGGCCAATGCATCTCGGAACAGAACTCCATCGTTCAGTGGAGACTCTCCTTCTATCTCTCTCTATTCATTCAAGTTTAGTTCGGTTTGTTGCGGATTCTCTTCATATGTTGCTATTGATTTCTTGCTTGGAGTGTCCAAGCAAGAAATACGTCTATGTTATGCGCCCCGTATTACATATCCCGTCCCATATTGTAGTTGCTATGGTTCTACAATTATTTCGATAACGACGACGACGACACGGTGATCGCTCTTGAGCTATACGCTGTTCTTTCTTTATTTTCAGCCTTTCGACGGCTGTACACACAGAGATCTACCCATTTTGGACCTTTGCAATGCTCCAATACAATCCACAAGTAGACAAGCGGGCTAATTTTCGTTGGACGACAGCATTTTTCAACCCCTCACGGGAATGTTTTTGGGTCGGTAGCAAGCTCAAAGTTTGCCACTTGCCTCTTTCTTCGGTTTACCACTAACAAGACACCATCTGGTGGTGTCTATGTGTTCTATTGATCATCGACTAGGCCTTGATCTGCAGACACTCGCGAGCTGCATGTTAGAGCATTATGTTCACCTTCCATATGGTTTAACTCCTGCTTACGGCTTCTCACATGCACTCAAGCTCTTGGTTGTGGGTTGGCCACCCTTTCACCCTTCAAGTAGGGATTCTATGCATATATAGGGTTAGCACCATACATTTAACCCATTTATATTATTTATTCCTACTTTTGTGAATTTTTTGTGTTGGAGGTTTTGCCCCGCGAAAGTTGGCTCACTATATGAGTGCCCCAATCCACATACTAGTCATCGTGTATCATTTTGTCTTTGGAGTTATTGAGTTGCCAGCTTCACCTGTAACGCGACACATCCAACCCTATGTGTCCGTGGACAAGCTACAGCACGACAAGGGTTCAGTCAGTCCAATCAGTCTAGATTTAGAAGTGATCTGGCACTTTTGTGAGTCTATTCGTAGACCGTGCATGCCCAGTCACTTAGAGTAGATGCATATCCTCTGGTTGGACACAGCATGATCATAAGCATTCCCATCAGAATCCATCAGAATCCTTCAGGGGAATTTTCCAATGCATTAGGCCTATTTTACCTATTTTTGACATTTTTCACTTATTATTTTTAAGTGACTTTTGTTGGAAAGTAGGTAGGGCAAATTGAGTAAGTTTGTGTATAAGCAAACTAGAGCTAGCACTTTCTGGCAGAAGAGGGAGCAGGAGCCAAGCTTAACAGGCAACTTCTCAAGCAAGACCCTTGGTGGATTTTCCTCCAAGCAAAGACATCATCGCCAAAGACCACCTTCCCTGGCGTTTTTCTCATCAACCTTTACAACTTTCAGCCCAGGAGATTTTCAGCGGTAGAAAGACCATCAGATTCAGCCCCAAGAACCTCAGTTTTCAGCCTACAATAGATGCAGATTTTCAGCCCTAAAGACCAGCAAAATCAGCGTTTTCCTTAGCGTTTTCGGCAAGGTCAGATTTCAGCCCATAGCGTTTTTGGACAGCAGATAAAAGATTGCAGATTTCAGCCCTTAGGTCGGTCTCGTCATCCCCGTCGTCGTCATCGACATAGCCTAGACTTGCATCAGTCTCATGCATACAGTTTGTACCAGTTTGTGCAATCATAAGTAGACCACTCTCGCCGCCGAGAGTGGGGCCTTCGGAGGAGGGTTTTACAACGCTTTGGTGTCGTATCTCTCTTCTCTCTCTATCTCTCAATCTCATACACTTGCACGCACAGTGTCCATTCACTTTGCTTGTGATCATTCTCTCATTAAGAACAGAAGGCTCTCCCTTCCATAAGAACAAAAGGAACCTTGAGCACAGTTCGGAGCACTCATCTTGAGCAAAGCGCAAACATTCATTCCGCTACACCTTACATCATCTCTCTCTCTCTCTCTCTCTCTCTCTCTCTCTCTCTCTCTCTCTCTCTCTCTCTCTCTCTCTCTCTCTCTCTCTCTCTCTCTCTCTCTCTCTCTCTCTCTCTCTCTCTCTCTCTCTCTCTCGTCAGTGTATGCACCACCCAGAGGACAATCCCCTTTCTCTATTTTGGATGATGACATATGGGAGTTCTCTAGAGATGGTGACATCATCATTCTAGGGGATTTCAATGCTAGGACTGCCCATCATCAGACAGTATTTTATGATACTTCAGAGGAGATGCTGAGAGAGCTGGATGCTGCAGAAACAGGCCTATCCAGACTATCACAAGATGGAGAACACACTGAGTATGGACGACACTTGATAGACATGGGGACTGCACATGGATTGGCCATCTTGAATGGCCTACAAAGATTTCCCGCCTCAAGGGGTTTTACATGCTTTCCACACAGACATGGAGCCAGCACAGTGGATTATGTCATGGCACAGCCGAGCCTCATCTCTAGTATCCAGGATCTCACAGTTGGACCCAGAACTGTTGGTGTGGCAGTGGATCATGCTCTTGCACACAGGCTACGGACAGCAGCCCCTACTCGCTACACCTTCACGCGGGAGACAGACTCTGTATACATAGATGGGATCTACAGACGCCTATGCACAGAGGAGCCACGGCGACCTCTGGAGGAGCTTACTACTATATTGACACAGACACTACATGATGCAGCAACAGAGGCATACCCACATACCCAGCCTGAGCAGAGACGCCGTTCGGGGAGCATGCCCCAGAACAGTTGGTATGATGAGGAATGTCGGGACACTGGAGCTAGACTTCAGAGGGAAGTGCTTTTGGGGGACGTCACTCACAGACAGTCACAGATTGACTTCTGACGCCTAGTGCGGCGGAAGAAGAGGGCATTCTTGGCTCGACTAGGGCGGGATCTATATCAACTGTTCTTGAGTCAAGACTCACGTGAGGCATGGCGGCTCTTTCAGGAGCACTCTCCCCCCCCCCCCCCCCCCCCCCCCGCCATCACTTCTACAGAGGACTGGGGACAGTACGCATCATCTCTGTACATAGTTCCTGAGCAGCCCCCCCTTCCCGACCCTCCCGATCCATGCCCACACACATGTGCTTTTTTCACGGCGGAGATGGTGAGGAAGGCCAATGACAAGATGACGACTGGGAGAGCATACGATCATGATGGTTTAGTGGCTAAGCATTTCACGCATGCCAGAGATCTACTAGCAAAGCTTCTAGCAGTGATGTTTAATCGTGCCATGTGCGAGGGCTTGCCTGATACTTGGAGCCTATCTACTATTGTACCTATCTTCAAATCGGGAGACCCTATGGAGCCTGGGAATTATCGCACTATCATGATTGGACACACATTGGCACCGTTGTATGCATCTATTCTTGAGCAGCAGCTGGGTAGATGGGCAGAGAGGGAGGGGATACGCGCATCCGGGCGGGCAGGGTTCAGGAGGGGTTTTTCTACTCTTGACCATATCTTGACACTCAGAGCCATCATTGAGGAGGGTAGATCGCGTGGGAGACGGATCTATTGTAGCTTTGTGGATTTCCGCAAAGCATTTGACAGAGTGCCTAGAGCTAGATTGATGCACAGATTACAATAGATGGGAGTACCCACAGAGCTCATTTGGGGGATCATGGCATTATACAAGTCAGTAGTGGGGCAGGTACGCACCTCAGAGGGTCTATCCACACCGATTCACTCCACTATTGGGGTGAAGCAAGGCTGCCCGCTCTCTCCTACTCTATTTGGTATGTATGTGCATGAGGTTTCTGACTACATTGAGAGAGATGGTGATAGAGGTGCACAGCTGGCAGGGACATGGATTCCATTATTGTTATATGCTGATGATATTGTGTTGATCTCCGACTCTCCGGAGGGGATGCAACGTCACTTGGATGCTTTGAATAGGTTTGCTCAAGAAAGTGGTTTGTCCGTCAACCTCGGTAAAACCAAGGTCATGGTATTTAATACCACCCCACAGTGGATCAAGAGGTCAGCGCCAGCATTCACATACGGCCAAGAGACTGTGGAGTATACAAATGCGTACACTTACCTCGGAGTGGTTTTTAGTGGGCCAGCATTTTCATTGAGGAGGGCAACAAAGACTAGACTGACCACAACCCATGCAGCATTGGGTAGATTGGAAAGGATGTGTTCACAGGTTCAGTTTCAGGAGCCTAGGACGAAGCTCTGGCTCTTTGACACTCTGGTGGCTTCTGCATTGCTTTATGGAGCTGAGATCTGAGGACCTTCATTCGATCATCACGGGAGGACAGGCCGCAGTGATGGATGGAAAAGGGACATGGAGAAGCCTCTGGTCTCTATGATCTCGCGGCTCATTAGAGCTAAGGCCTCAGTACCACGTGCTATTGTTCGAGCAGAGCTAGCTGCCCCCCCACTAGTGGTTGAGGCACTCACCAGATCGGTCTCCTTCATACACCACATGTGGGAACTTTTCAGAGACAGATATGCCCGCCTTGCACTTGAGTCCTCTCGACAGTTAGCCATGCAGGGAGATACAGCATGCTGGTATGGGGAGATGACATCATGGTTTCAAGCGCATGGGTTCAGCATAGACAGATTGCCTCCCTTCCAGTACTCACTAGATGCACCCTCTCTGACTCTTACACAATCCGAGATCACCAGGCTCATCCGCCAGGACCTGACTCAACTAGACACCAGGAGGACATGGATACAGCCAACACAGGAGCTGGGCACGAAGATGGCTTTCTACAGAGAGCATCTCCTCCAGCTTACGGTTGATGGTTTTGTGACGAGGCCCAGATACATGGACACCCACTTGTCTCATGGGATACGATGTGCTATCGGCCAGATACGTACATCTTCACACCAACTGCGGATCAAGACTAGGAGATACAGCAGAGTACCAGCAAAGGCCAGGACATGCCCCTTGTGTGACATCGAGCCTGAGACAGAGTTGCACTATACATGCCACTGCCCCCTCTACTACGAGATACGAGGCCGCTTCCATTGCTTGTGCAGAGAGGGCTTTGGACCATTCTCCAGAGTCATGCAGTACGAGGATTAGAGATGCTTGGGTTTGCTTTTGCTCGAGCTACGTAGACATAGAGAGAGCCTGATGAGAGGAGAGGCTAGCCAGTCCCAGAGACAGATCACAGATTTCTTTAGAGCTGCCATTGGACACCCGGAGGAGTTACTACCACAGCAGAGCTCGTCGTCTCACACCAGAGGCACACTGATCGTCCGAGCGACTGAGCTGGGAAGATCCAGACGCCCACGACTGCGGAGGACTACACAGCATCGACAAAGGCTGCATCAAAGGATTCGGATCACTTTGGCTCGACATGCACGACGCCCGATCAGACTACTGACCATGGAGGAGATTGATGAGATCCGCCAACGACCAATGCTGGATCTCTTGTGATCTAGATATCCCAGCTAGCTGCTGTTCACACCTAGTAGTTTAGGATTCCATAGTATTTTATTGTGACATTTGCCATTTCATTTTTATCATTGTTGTCATCTTGTTACTCTGACTCTGACTTTGTATCAGATCCACCACATTGTAACTTTCTGGTCTCACAGGTCACTTTGGCCTTTTGAAGACATTAATATAACATTTCATCTCTCTCTCTCTCTCTCTCTCTCTCTCTCTCTCTCTCTCTCTCTCTCTCTCTCTCTCTCTCTCTCTCTCTCTCTCTCTCTCTCTCTCTCTCTCTCTCTCTCTCTCTCTCTCTCTCTCTCTCTCTCTCTCTCTCTGGCAAGTGAGCTTTAGGAACTGAAATAGGACATAAACCTCCATGGCATGTGTGGAATTGTAAATATAACCATGGATGAGACAACATTTGGATCTACACACCCAATCTCACTTGGCTCAAAGGCAAAGCTTTACCAATCGATGTCTCCTTAGCGTAGGCTGCCGAGAAGCTTCATCACTTTATCACTTCCTTCTGGCAAAGGTGTAGCCATCGACTGCAGCACCTCTGCAACAGTTTTATACTTTGTCTCTACATGGACTACAACTGCTTCACCCAAATCCTCCTTTGCCTGTATAGGTGCCTTATATATAGCCAGTACTTTATACATATCCATTGAATGTACTTTGACGACTTCAATTCCACTTTGTAACCTGTATTGGTTGATCTATCTAGCTCTGACATGGTATCCACATAAAAACCTCTTCAAAGATTCCTGAAATAACATCATCTAGTTCAAGCACATCACACCCTTGCAATTCACTTTGGACATTTCGAACATAATGCTTTTCCCATACTCATTAAACTTCCTGTAAGACATTGAACCCTCAGATGTTAACCCCCAAAACCCTGAAGAGAAAGTCTCTCTCTGCGAGAACTTCCCCTCTTTTGTACCACCATCATAGTCCCGCTCTATAGTGGCACCATCATAGTCCCGCTCTATAGTGGCAAACCTGTGTTCTCTGAGCTCTTTGCGTATCTTTGGCAATGGATTATCATTGGCAGCTCGAATCTGCCAATCATGGTCCATATCAATAGGCCACTTTCCTTTCTAGTGCAAGCTCTTTGCCAAAAGATTGATTTCCGCTCCATGGTCTACAAGTGCTAAGACCGGTTCTTCAATTTCGCCAAGCTTCACGATGGTTTCCGTCGTTGCTCTAGCACATTGAGTCCTTGAAAAGTGACTTCTAGGTACAATTTCACCATCTCCATCATCATTAAAATGAACATGTGTTACCTCTAGTATAGTCGGATTTGCTTCTTCATCTTCAAGTTCCTCTTCATAGGCGTCCAAAATTGACTCAATAGGACGAATCATTTGTCTCTTAACTACTTCAGGCTCCTGCTCACTTGGTACCTGTCGTTTTCTTTTAATAATATCAATAATTTCCTCTTGAAATTCACCCTTAACAATCCCCCTAGTGTAAGCTCCACCTTGCTATTGAGGATACGCTATTCAAAAACCTTCTTTAGATCTATAGCTAGTTCAATGTCAGATTTCAATTTGTAAGAAGGTCCTCCGACTTACCTTTCTTTTTATCCTTTGGCGCCTCTTCCATAACCACTTTAGGGGCAGGTTTGGAAGCATGCCCCTATTCTTTCATGTTGTTGAATCCAGTAGTCCTTTTTGATGTCCTTGCATTGTCTTCATCTCTCTTACGCTTCTCTTCCACTTTAGTCTCATTAGCGTGAGACTTAGCAATAAACGCATATACAAAAAGAGAATCCACGGGATCAGTCCACCCTGTAGTTTCTTGAATGCAATTCCCAACCTGGCATAGCTTACCATGAGTCACCTTGCCTGCTTCTGATGTTTTCAAAGCATGAGGCCTTAATTGACCCTTAGCTCCTGCACCTTCATCATCTCACTTCCCATGTACCTGCAGCCCATATGTAGCTGCTTCAACAAGAGCTATATTATGCAACATCTCATCCACTAACTTCTTCATTTCACCTTTTCTAAAGTTCAAGCGGAGAGGCTCCCTAGTTGCTCTAAGATGAATCTTCTTATCCTTCCAAAAAACCATATTTTTCCTGTAGGCTCCATTAAAGTCGTCAGAGTCTTTACGTACATGATCTTCAATATCGTACCACATGCATTAATCATCCCACTTTTTCCATGAAGGACGCCGTCTAGGCTCTGAAGTGAACCCCTTTGCAGCCAACCCTTCAATCTCTTTAAGTTTTACAGCTTTCAGATTCAAATTTAGCTCTTGTATACCTTTCACCAATAAGAACCGGCTCCTCCAATTTAGGTATTACTGGGGATGATTTCTCCTTAACCTCCTCTTCAACAATGTCTCTATCACCGACCACAATTAGCTTATCAACCCTCATCTACCGCTTCACAATAATATTAACCGCCTTAGAAATGATTTTTCAATCAAAGGTTAGACCCAATTCACCTGTTGAGTCTTCCAATAGTTGCACCAAATTTCTTCCAAGTCGCGGTTCAGCAGCTCGGATAAATAGCTCAACCTTCTTGGGCGTCAATGAATGTTGCTCTGCCGTAGATAACTGATCGAACTTTCTTCCAAATTCCCGTAGCAACTGTCATGCAAATAATTTTTATTCTTCTTCTGCACCCACTTCATGAAGCTCTGTTTCGTTACCCTCTAAGAATCTTCAAGAAAATACTCTTCTTCCGAAGCTTTCTTGAATTCGTGCCAATTTGGTGCGTGTGCCGCTTGTATTTCTCTAATTTGAGCTCTAAGTTCAGGTGTTGCACTCAAGTAAAACCCCTCTGCGGCATTTTGATCGTCAATTCCATTCTCTTCCATAGATTGCTCATATATACTGCAAAATTTGGAGATATCTCGGCCTTCAAACCGCTGCAGTTTATCCGTGACCGTCTCTCGAGCTCTACAAATCTGCTCATGCAGATTGTGTTGTTGTTAGGTAGCCTGTTGTTGTTACATGTAAGCAGCAAAGTGCTACATCATTTGTTGCATCGCAACCTCTTGCCATGTAGTCATATGGCTGCTTGCTGTGGGAAAAATGTGCGAGAAAGATGTACAACATCGCAAAATTGGCTTAACAAACACTTTGAAAGCTTCTAAATGACAGATTGAATGAGTTTAGTTGATAACATATAACCAGCATAAGATTAAATTTCATAACTGTGTTGAGCATGAGGGAGAACGAGAAAACTATGCTCCTTGAGCATGAGGAGGGAGAACTTGCCCTTTGAGCATGAAGGAGATCGAGAGAGCATGATAGATAACGAGAGAGATTATTTAAATAACGAGAGAGATTATTTAACTATATTTAAACTTAATGGATAACGAGCTATGGACTTGAGATTAACGAGAGTAAGAGAGAGAGAGAGAGAGAGAGAGAGAGAGAGAGAGAGAGTGATTAGATATGGTTGAATGAAGACCAAGCTATGGAGCTTAAGCGGATAAGGAAGCTTAATTATGATGGCAAATAAGCGAGCTCCAAGCTATGGTAATTTGATTATGTTGGCAAGAGAGAGATTAATTGACTATAGCTTAATGAAGATTAAGCTAAGGTGCTTAGGCTTGAGGACGATGAAAGATTAAATGAGAGCAAGAGAGGTTAATTAACTTAATGGAGATCAGGAAAGAGACTTGGCTATGGGAGCTCAAGAGAGATGAGCTATGGATCTTCCGAGGGGACGAGAGAGAGTGTGTTACACACGCTTGATCACGAGGGATCTATGCTCCTTGAGCATGAGGAAGAGGAAGAAATTATCAACTGAGCGAGCTTGATTGAGAGCGAGAGCTATGGAGTTGAGGCTTGAGGGAGAGCGAGTGAAGAGCCCCCCTATGCCTCCAATGGCGCTCCCTTTCCATACACTCAGACGACGACTCCTTTTACCCTGCAGCTTGCCACACATCTCTTTCAACTTTCGGCCCCCCAATCGCAGCCAATAGCGCTCTCATCTCCCCATGTATTTGCAATCCTACTCAGCAACCCCCTTCTCATGTGCTCTCCCCAACCTACAGCACTCTCTCCTCCCTTTTCAATGGTAGCGCAGCAAGTGAAGGTCGGGCCCCCTTCTCAACTCAGACTCCTCTCTCTCAGAAGGTATCACAACCCCTTCTTTCCAACTTCCTCTAATTCTTGCAAGGCTCAAGCAACGCCCTTTTTATCCCCTTGGCGGCATCCAACCTACCAATAATGCCTCCCCTCTATGCCCTCGAACTCCTCATGCCCTCCAGATAGCGCACAACCTCCTCTCATGCACTCTTGAGTCCTCTGCAGTCACCGAAGGCAAGGCCCCCTTGCTAACTGTAGTAGATGTCACAAAGTGATGATGTGGCATGTCCACTCGGACAAACCCAAAGAAACTGACAGATAAAATGAATTTAAAAAGTTATTCCAACTTATGGGGTCCCATCCAATGGACCTAGGGGACACCATGACTTGGAGCTGCTGACGTTGCAAGCTGTACCGAAACCCGTGAATTCCGTTGACTAGCTGTACAAAATTCCATGAATTCCGCTGACTATTGACGCGGCACACCTCTACGAAATTTCCGCGTTTTGCGGCAATTTTCACGTTGGCAGTGCTCGTCCTTTTGGAGGCCAATGCTTTTGGAACTTGAAGCTTTCATGTAATGCTTTTAGGCTTGAGAACCTATATAAGAATTGCCACGGCCCCTCTCCCTCAGATGAGCTTGAGTGCACTCAGTAGAGAGAGGACCCTCGGACATTGTACTTTGCCAAGATTAATATAAAAAGAAATACCAAAAGGGGCGCCAAACTTTGGGGCCAATCTCTCTGGGCAGAGAGCTACACCACGCCGTGTGGACTCTCTCTCTCTCTCTCTCTCTCTCTCTCTCTCTCTCTCTCTCTCTCTCTCTCTCTCTCTCTCTCTCTCTCTCTCTCTCTCGTGTGTGCGCGCGCGTGCGCTAATAAAAAGAGGAAAATGGTATAACCTTTCTGTCACCCAAGTGTAGTAGATTGGTTATGCCATTTCCCTCTTGAATAATAGGTCTTGAGTTCAACTCCTCGTCGGCTAGATCTTTAAGGTCTCTTGGGATAGTTTCCTACAGCGTTCAAACTCTCTTCTTCTTCTTCTTCTCCTCTCTCCTACGCGAGCATCTCCTACACGACATGGCTCTCTCTCTCTGCACGCGAACTGAAGGCTGAAGAGCACAGAAGGGTACCACGTCAGCAAGGTACAGCAAATGCGAAGATTGCAGGCAGCACTGGACGGCAGTAGTGTCCACAACCCTGTATGTACAACAACAGTGTACGGACTGTCAGCGGTGCAGCAGGCGGTGTACAACAGCCGATTAGGTTTTTGACACTAGCCCTGCAGGCAGCAGAGCAAGTGGCGGCCGCAAGGTACAGTACAACGCCAGCAGCAGAACAGGTGCGTTGACATGTTATACGCACACGCTCCTCTGCAAGCTCCTCTACGCGTAGCAAGTCCCGTCCTACGTGCCCCGGCACCCCCTTCATCTACGCGTAGGAAGTCAAATAGCTCCTACGATAAAGTTTAAAGATCTTTTAACTTTAAGATAAACTTTTAAGTTTGCCCTATTCTCAGTCCCTCACCCTAGTACCCTACCCCACATTTGTGGCTCGGGTTCGATGGATCCGCCTACCGAAGGGGAAGGGCCGGGTGTAGATAGCTACACCACCCCCAAAAAAACAACAGCTACATTTAAACAGAGATCCTGTACTATCACCAGGATCCTTACGAGTGGGGAAAACCTCCAGGATTCATGATGAGCTAATGATGGAGAAGGTCCAGGTGATGCTCAAATCAAAGCTAAACTATATGAGGGACGACATCAGGAAGGAAATGCACGCGAGCGCTGAGAGCTACAAGAACTCCATGTATGGAGACATGATGAGAGAACTAAGGAGAGAGATCCGGGGGATACAGAATGAGGAGATTCAGATCTTGAAAACGGAATTACGAAACCTAATCAAGGCCGAGTAAACGTAACAGATGCGTTATGCAAAAGAAACTCGATGAGGCAGTAGCAAGTTTTGAAGCATGGAGAACAAATATGGAAAAGCACATGGGGGCAAAAGGTGCAATAATCGAGGAGCTAAAAAGAGAAGGGAGACGACCAACCTTCGGTGCCGAAGGAGCTCGAGGACATGAAGGATCAGATGAAAGCTCTACGGGAAGGAGATGAACAGAAATCGAAAACGGCATCTTCATGGGTGGAACGTCTTTTTAAGACACAAGAAAAGGTTGATGAAGCAGAGAAATGGATTGAGGATGCGAAGAGAGGGAAGGCCCAGATGCCCGAGACCACACCTACCTCCACCATTATTAATATGACCATTGAGGAAGAGCAAAAAAGGAAGAATCGGGCTCTGCATGTGCGGGTCACAGGAGTCAAAGACAAAGAGAATGTAGATGAAGAAGTGAAGGAACCGCTACAACGCATGGGCATCACAGAGCCTAGGCAAGAAAGGAATCGATGAGAAGGGAAACGTAAAGGATAGGACACTCCCCTTCCTGAATATAGAAATAAGGAAAGAATTTCTAAAGAAGAGGCCAACTCTCAAGAAAACTGGTATTTTCTTGGGAGATGACCTTACATTGGCACAAGTGGCACACATGCAAGAGTTGATGCCAGAGATCAGGGCAGCAAGAGAAAAGGGGAAAATCGCCTTTTATAGAGGAGGAAAGTAGTGGTTCTGGAAAAGCGCCCAGCATTACGGTGCGAGACCTATGGGGCGATGCTCCGGATAGCGGCGTGAAATTGTAATGGATCATATAGGCTAGATGTAGGTGCCTTTGAAGACAGCTTTAGGGACAGAGACATAGTTTTCTACTCAGAGACACACCAGATACCGGGACAGAGACATAGTTTTCTACTCAGAGACACACCAGATACCGGGACAGCGTATGCCACATGTGAAGGGTTATTTATGGGAAACAACTGGTCGACCAGACAAGAGATCTCTACGGGGTACACGGGGTTCAGGAGGAGTAGCAGTCTTATTTAAAGAGGAGCTGAAACCACTACTACAGATTATCAGGAAAGATGAGCAAGTAAGGTATATGTGGGTGAGAATGAGAGCCGAGACAGGTAGATTTCTATATATCGCTATATGCTACTTCCCTCCAAGTACATCAGTCTACTCCTCACCTAAAGGACAGTCCCCTTTCTCCATATTGAATAATGACATATGGGAGTTCTCTAGAGATGGAGACATCATTCTCTTAGGAGACTTTAATGCCAGAACGGCCAACTCTCAAACAGTATTCTATGATACTTTTGAGGAAATGCTCAGAGAAGTGGATTTATCACAGAGGGGGCTTACTAGAAACTCACAGGATAAAGAACACACTGAATATGGGAGACATCTCATGGAGATGGCAACTATACATGGTTTGGCCATACTTAATGGTCTAAAGAATTTCCCTTTATTTGGGGGATTCACATGCTTCCCACACAGGCATGGGGCCAATCCAGTGGATTATGTCATGACTTCACCAAGCTTTATTTCTAGTATAGAGGACTTTAAGGTGGGACCCAGACCGGTTGGGATTGCAGTGGATCATGCTCTCTTGACCTTATCAATCTCCTTCCAATACAATGCCTCTCAAGTACAAAGGAAGAAGACACACACAAGACATACTTTCACGCCAGAGACTGATTCAATCTATGTGGCAAAGATCTATAATAGGATGTGGGCAGCCGAGCCAGTATATACTGTAGAGGAGATTACTTCTCAATTAACAGATACTACATGGAGCAGCACAAGAGGCATACCCACATACTCAACCTGATCAGAAGAGAGGATCTGGGAACATGCCTCAAAACAGTTGGTATGACGAGGAATGCAGAGAGACGAGAACCCAGGTCCAGAAAGAGCTTACACTTGGGATCATCACATATAAGCAGTCTCGGATTGCTCTTCGACGTATAGTACGTCGCAAGAAAAGGGCATTTTTAGCCAAACTAGAGAAGGATTTATATCAGCTCTTCTTGAGTCAGGACTCACATGAGGCCTGGCGCTTATTTCACGAGCACTCACCGCCTTCGACGATTACTTCTCCTGAGATTTGGGGTCAATATGTAACATCATTATATATGGTATCTGGACAGCCTCCATTACCAGATTCGCTAGAGCCATGCCCTGCTACTAGTACTTTCTTTACTACGGAAATGGTGGAAAAAGCCATTGATACGATGAAGACAAGAAGAGCATATGATCATGATGGTTGTAGTACAACATCTGATCCATGCCAGGGATCTACTTTCAGAAGTCCTTGCTCGTCTATTTAATCGGGTCATGTGTGAAGGATTACCTGAATCTTGGAAATTATCTACTATCGTACCTATTTTCAAGTCAGGGGATCCTATGATACCCGGGAACTACCGTACCATTATAGTAGGTCACACATTGACCCGACTGTACGCATCCATTCTTGAACAAAAATTGAGTAGATGGGCAGAGAATGAGGGCATAAGGGCAACAGAACAAGCTGGATTCAGGAGGGGTTATTCCACTTTAGATCATATTCTTACGCTCAGAGCCATTATTGAGGAAGGAAGAGCAAGCGGGAGAAGGATGTATTGTTGCTTTGTGGATTTCACCACATCATGCAAGCTTGTAGGCAGTTACAGATGACATCTGGCCAGAACAATGATGCGGTCACCACACCCTTAGCTTTTGATACAGATTGATGCGCAAGCTGCAAGAGTTAGGGGTCCCCAAAGAGATTATTTGGGGGATCATGGCCTTATACGGGTCAGTAACTGGTTATGTACGTACTCCAGAAGGGGATTCCGACATTGTTCATTCCACCGTTGGAGTAAAGCAGGGATGCCCACTGTCCCCTACTTTATTTGGTCTGTACATACATGAGGTATCAGATTACATTGATAGAGAGGGTGACAGAGGTGCTCAACTTGCAGGGTCATGGATCCCTTTGTTGTTGTATGCAGATGATATTGTATTGATAGCACAATCACCAGATGGAATGCAGAGGCAGCTAGATGCATTACATAAATTCGCGGAGGAGAGTGGATTGTCGGTAGACTTGGGTAAAACCAAAGTTATGGTGTTTAACACCACACCGCAGTGGGTTAGGAGATCGGCACCTACATTTGCATATGGCCACGATACAATAGAGTGCACAGATGCATACACATACCTTGGTGTGGTATTTGCAGGACCGAAGTTTACTCTTAAGAAAGCAGCGGATGCTAGATTGTCCAAAGCCTCTGCGGCCTTGGGAGGGTTGGAGAGGATGTGTTCACAAGTGCAGTTTCAAGAACCACGAACAAAAGATACTGTGGTGGCTTCGGCTATGCTTTATGGGGTCCAAATTTGGGGACCATCTGTGGATCAGGATAATTGGAAGTCAATGGAGAGACCTTTGGTATCTATGATTTCCCGAATGATTAGAGCCAAGGCCTCCGTACCACACGCAATTACCCGAGCGGAACTAGCTGCCCCTCCGATAGAAATTGAAGCTCTTACCAGATCAGTGTCCTTTATACATGGTTTGTGGGATACAAATAATTGCCGGTATACTAGATTGGCCCTCGAATCCTCTCGACAATTAGCAATGAAAGGGGATACATCATGCTGGTATGCGCAATTGTCCTCGTGGTTTCAGAGACACAGGTTCAGTATGGAAAGATTACCCCCCTTCCAATACTCTCTTGAGGCTCCATCACTGGCAATTACACGAACGGAGATTAATAAAATCATTCGTCAGGATCTTATACAGTTGGATACTAAGAGGACATGGGTAGACCCTACACAAGAATTGGGCACGAAGATGGCCGACTACAAAGAAAACTTCCTACAGCTATCTGAAGATGGATTTGTGATTCGCCCGAGCTACATGGATACCCACCGTCTCATGGTTTGAGATGTGCTATTGGTCAGATTCGTACATCCTCACACCAGTTGGAAATTGAATTTGGCAGATTTAGGGGAATCCCACCTGAGAGCAGAATTTGCAAGTTATGCGGAATGGAGCCGGAGACAGAATCACACTACATATGCCACTGCACCGTATACTATGAGATACGTGGGCGCTTCCATTGCCTATTTAAAGAAGGCTTTGGACCTCTTGATAGAGTCATGCAATACCAAGATCAAAGATGCTTAGGCTTGTACCTATTGGAACTACATCAGCACAGGGATAATCTAATGAGAAGACAAAGAGCACCACAGACTCAGAGGCGGATCACAGATTTCTTCGGATCGAGAGAAGTAGGAGTGGAAGGAGAAGCAAGAGACCAGCAAGAGAAGCAAGAGGCTAGCAGCAAGCACAAAGGAGTACCCACATTCATACCAAAGGCACCCTCATTGACAGGGCGATTGAGCTTAGGAAATCGAGACGACCACGACCGAGATGCAGAAGCACACTTCACCGGAGGAGACTACAACAAAGGATTAGAAGCATTATAGCCAGACACCCAGAATGCTCCTAAGAAGTTTATTTAATACTTTGTATTTAGTTTTTCACATTTATTTTCACACTCACACTTTTCACACTTAGTACTTTAGTACTAAGGTACCCAGACATTGTAACATATTCACCACTTTTGTATCAGTTTGGTCTCATAGGTCATTCTGGCCTTTTGAAGATGTTAATATAACATTTCATTTCATCTCTCTCTCTCTCTCTCTCTCTCTCTCTCTCTCTCTCTCTCTCTCTCTCTCTCTCTCTCTCTCTCTCTCTATCTATATATATATATATATATATATATATATATATATATATATATATATATATATATATATATATATAATACTAGTATGTCTGTTAACCTTGGGAAGACGAGGGTTATGGTATTCAATACTACAACACAATAGGTCAGGCGATCAACACCCAATTTTACTGATGGACATGATTGAGTGGAGTAAACGCATATGTACCCTTACCTGGGTGTGTGTGTGTGTGTGTGGGAGAGAGAGAGAGAGAGAGAGAGAGAGAGAGAGAGAGAGAAGAAGAAGAAGAAGAAGAGAGAGAGAGAGAGAGAGAGAGAGAGAGAGAAGAAGAAGAAAAAGAGAGTTTTAACGTCGTAGGAAACTATCCCAAGAGACCTTAAAGATCTAGCCGACGAGGAGAGTTGAACTCAAGACCTGTTATTCAAGAGAGAAATGACATAACCAATCTACCACACTTGGGTGATAGAATAAGGAGAATACTTAGTGCAAGAGGGGTGAATGCCAATGATGGATAATTGTAGTCTATGATGATGGATCTCGTCTCCATCATGATTCGAACACAACGTTTCCTTCACCAAAAAGCTCCAAGACTCCTCCCGGTCTCAGAAAAAAGTGGCCAAAACTTCAGAAGGAGACCAAATAACCTCTCTGTAATTGCAAGGCCCTCACCTAATCCATTCCCTATCTCCATCTGTAGATATAGCAAAAAGCTTTGCTTCAATCCAAAGGGCTCTGTTAGGTGCAGTGGAATGAATGTTGTATTTTCTCAAGATTAGTGATCTTTATTGCTCAAGGTTCCTTTTAGTTCTTAGGGAAAGAGAGAGATTTCCGTCTTATGGAGAGTGCTATGATCACGAACAAAGTGAGTGGATATTGTGCGTGCAAGTGAATGAGACTGAGAGAAGGAGAGAGAAGAGATCGACACCCGAGAGGTTGTAAAACCCTCCTCCGAAGGCCCCACTCTCGTCGGCGAGAGTGGTCTATTCTTTGATTGCACAAAGGTGAACAATGCGTATGCAATGGACTATGCAACTTGGTCTATGCCGATGACGACGACGGTGACGACGACAACGATGGCTGAAATCTGAGATCTTCTAATCGCTGAATTTCGGGACTGTTTCGGTGGCTGAAAATGACTGTTTTGGCTGCGTTTTCTTGGCTGAAAAATGAGGTTTCTTAGGGCTGAAAACTGATGGTCTTTACGGGCTGAATCTGCTACACTTTACGTGAATATTGCCGGTCTTAATTTGCTGCTGAAATCCAAAAACGCCAAGGCTGAAATTGGTCCTTCTGTCGCCGAGGTTCTGCAAATGCAAAAACGCTAGGCTGATCTGCTGTGTCGTGATGACGCCGGGGCTGATCTGCTGTGCACAAATCGCCAAGGCTGATCTGATGCAAAAACGCTAGGTCTTCTGTGGAGAAAACGCCAGGGTAGTCGCGGGGGTTGGTCTTGCTGAGAAGTTGCCTGTTGAGCAAGGTGCTCCTGCTGCCTCTTCTGCCATTTAGTGCTAACTTGGGTTTGCTTATATAGAAACTTAGCAAAATTGCCCTACCTACTTTTGTAGGAAAGTCACTTAAAAATAGTAAGTGAAAATCCCAATAAATAGGAAAATAGGCTAAATGCACTGGAAAATTCCCCTAACTGAAGCTAATGGATTCTGATGGGAATTCCGATGATCATGTTGTGTGCAACCGGAGGATATGCATCTATGATAAGTGACTGGGCATGCACGGTCTACGAATAGACTCCCAAAGTGCCAGATCGCTGCTAATCTAAACTGACTGGACTGACTGAACCTTGCTATGGTATAGCTTGTCCACGGACACATAGGGTTGAGATGTGTCACATGACATCCCCTCCTTTTCAAAGTGAGGTACTAGTACCGAACTGTATGGCGTCGAGGGAGATCGCCAACAACATCCGGAATCCTGGAAGGGACTCTTCACCGGCTCACTCTGCTGTGTGGGTCGAGCGGTACTTGAACTTCATAAAGGTCTGCAACGCTTGCTTCTTTGGGCCACGCCGAAAGCGACACAAAGTCTTCTGAATCTCCTTTCTTGTTTCAACTTCGTCTAGAGTCCTGCTTCTTTCGTCTTCAAGAATCTCCATGGCTGAAAATTCCTGAAACAATCTCCAACACAAAACCATGAACATACCCATTCCATGTAAAGTGAAGGAAACAAATCTTGTCTTCTCTAAAGACTGTGTATGCAATGTAGATGAACATATAGACGGAGTGACAACCCGTTCATCAAACACATGCAAACAATGCGTTCGAGTCTTTTCTGTATGATCGAAATCAATCAACTGTGGCAAACCACAATGGAAATGCCCATGCTTGGTGCTCATACGATCATGTGCTCTTTCAGAAACTGTGTCATGCCAAGGAAGAGACATGAAATGTGACTTCCTTACATACAAACTTTTCAGCTTTTCACAAAAAATCCGCATACATTCGTGCTCATCCATGAGAGAAACGTGCTCAACATACAATATGTCATGCCTAGTAAAAGGGATCACATAACGATGCTGACTAAAATACAGGAAACCTTCACGAATGAAACACTCGAACAATGCGTGCGTATCAATCATGCGAACACATAATACTTCCTGTAATGGCTCTTTGGACCAAGGCTCGAGAGCCAAGATCGCTTCTTCGGGATCTATCGAATCTTCTTGTGGGGGATCTGTGGACCTCGACTCGAAAGCCAAGATCGGTTCTCCGTGATTGATCGACTCTACAACGAGGTTAGCTTCGCTAGGAAAAGCATCCACTAACACATCATCCTTGTGAACAATCACATCTTCTTCATGCAACTCATCATGCTTGTGAGAAATCACATCTTGATCATGCAAATCATCATGCTTGTCATTGGCATCCAAATCATTATGCAAATTATTGGCATCCAAATCATCATGCTTATCATTGTCATTCAAATCATCATGCAAGTCATTAACATTCAATTCATCATGCTTCTCATCATGCAATTCCTGTGTGTCATGTTGTGGAGAAGAAGAGACTGAAAGAGTCCTTTTTCCGATTCTGTTGCATCTATGCCTGAGCTTGAGAAAAGAGTCGCAATAACTCTTGCATTTGAGCTTTGTTCTCGCGATAAAATTCTGCTTCTACGGCTGCCCTTCTTTCTTGGTACTTACGCTCGATGGCTGCCATATCTTCTTCGTAGGCTTTTCTTTCTGCTTCTCTTTCTTGGCCCAACTCCTCCATAGGAGTTAGTGCAATCTTTGTCGTAGATGGGGGAGGGACGGAAAAACCTCCTGGTGGGGAAAATTCTTCTTCGCCTCTCTCATGCTCATCACTTCCAACCGAAGTATCCAATCCGCTTCGAGTAATGATCATTCTGCAATCGTGGGTTCTTGTGGGTTCTTGGGTTCTTAAGTTCACGAGGAACTTGGGTTCTTGGGGGTCTTGGGTCTTGGGTTCTTGGGGTTCTTGAGGTTCTTGAGGTTTTCTTTCGCTTGCAAATCGCGTTGAGAAGGATCTTCTCTTCACCCGAGTTCTACTCCTTTCCGCGGACGCACCCCTTGGCGGCCTTGCGCTCACACCAAGGTTGCTTTTTCCCACCTCACGTCGATTGGCCGGCCGCTAAGTGCACGGTCCGCTCTCAATGAGTGAAAAGAGACACAAGGGGAGGATGAACAAGCCTTTCTTTCTTGGGATTCCTGTCACTCTTCAACAAAACACGATTAGGAATCGCCACACCCAAGTAAACTTGGGTTCGTGCGATTGCAACAAGTAAAAAAAACTCTTGTGGTTCTTGTGGTTCTTTCCTTGAGTAATGCAGAACACTTCCAAAGCTCTGATACCAATGTTAGGTGCAACGGAATGAATGTTGTATTTTCTCAAGATTAGTGATCTTTATTGCTCAAGGTTCCTTTTAGTTCTTAGGGAAAGAGAGAGCTTTCCGTCTTATGGAGAGTGCTATGATCACGAACAAAGTGAGTGGATATTGTGCGTGCAAGTGAATGAGACTGAGAGAAGGAGAGAGAAGAGATACGACCCCCGAGAGGTTGTGAAACCCTCCTCCGAAGGCCCCACTCTCGCCGGCGAGAGTGGTCTATTCTTTGATTGCACAAAGGTGTACAATGCGTATGCAATGGACTATGCAACTTGGTCTATGCCGATGACAACGACGGTGACGACGACAACGATGGCTGAAATCTGAGATCTTCTAATCGCTGAATTTCGGGACTGTTTCGGTGGCTGAAAATGACTGTTTTGGCTGCCTTTTCTTGGCTGAAAAATGAGGTTTCTTAGGGCTGAAAACTGATGGTCTTTACGGGCTGAATCTGCTACACTTTAGGTGAATATTGCCGGTCTTAATTTGCTGCTGAAATCCAAAAACGCCAGGGCTGAAATTGGTCCTTCTGTCACCGGGGTTCTGCAAATGCAAAAACGCTAGGCTGATCTGTTGTGTCGTGATGACGCCGGGGCTGATCTGCTGTGCACAAATCGCCAAGGCTGATCTGATGCAAAAACGCTAGGTCTTCTGTGGAGAAAACGCCAGAGTAGTCGCGGGGGTTGGTCTTGCTGAGAAGTTGCCTGTTGAGCAAGGTCCTGCTGCCTCTTCTGCCATTTAGTGCTAACTTGGGTTTGCTTATATAGAAACTTAGCAAAATTGCCCTACCTACTTTTGTAGGAAAGTCACTTAAAAATAATAAGTGAAAATCCCAATAAATAGGAAAATAGGCTAAATGTACTGGAGAATTCCCCTAACTGATGCTAATGGATTCTGATGGGAATTCCGATGATCATGCTGTGTGCAATCGGAGGATATGCATCTATGATAAGTGACTGGGCATGCACGGTCTATGAATAGACTCACAAAAGTGCCAGATCACTGCTAATCTAAACCGACTGGACTGACTGAACCTTGCTGTGGTATAGCTTGTCCATGGACACATAGGGTTGGGATGTGTCACGTGACAGGCTCTAAGCTAGGAACTCGTATGCCTGGTCCAATATTCAAACTAAGCTCTAAAACCACCTCTCCCCACTAAGAGATATCCACAATTGAGGCTTGTTGACCAAAGAAGCCTTAAGGTAGTCTCAAAGCTGCCCATGGACAACCTATAACCAACCACCTTACAAACCAAGCAGCAAGCCTCCAATGAAGTCATTAAATCATGAATCATACGAAGAGTGGCTGAAGAGGAATTGATGCCGATAATTGAGCTACCCGACTCCTAACACCACAAAAAATACACAGCGTTGGAGAGCTACCAGATCTCTCCAATGCCCCATAGCTCTCACAAGATGAACACTAATGTATTGTCAGTAGACCTTCGTAAATGTTGGAATAAGACCTCCCTTGATAGTGGGAATGGTCTCCTAAAGCATGCACCACAGATAAGTGGTTGAGAGACCAGCGGTTAGGGTCAGTTGTTCCATAACACCTTGGAAGGCTTTATATACACTGTACATATTAATTTTTAGATAAAGAACTTTTGTTTTGCACGTATAGAATCTTATGTGAACCCTCTCCCTCTCTCTCAGCTCATGGTCTCCATCTCCCTCTATGTATCGCCAACAGTAGAATCAAATACTCTGAAGCTTTCCTCGAAAACACAAAAAGAAGAAACTGTTGTGCTATGAAAATAAAGCTGCGGATGTCACCAAGGTGGTATAGGCAAAGGTATCCCTTGCTCACAGCCAAAGGAGGCCAATCCAGTGTCCACACCTCACCACACCAGCATACATCAACATTTCACAGCCAAAAACCTCTTGAAGCCTCTTTGCCAAAAAAATTGCAATAGGAGAGCTGAAAGCAATCCATCCTGATGCACTGTAATGCCAGCTAGCTGCAGAAGGCTGAAGACAGCTTCCTCTTCAAAGCGCAAGCAGAACTTGTGCGGAGGCGTATGGCTACGGTGTCAAAAAACAGTAGCCAACTCAGCTGTCCCTGCAGCGACAGGGGGACAGCTGTGGCTGGCAGACTGCCTCCCACACCAATACCTCTAAAAACTATTATACAAATAAGCAAGTGACCTCCTGTCAAAGCCCAGATCTTTCAGGAAGGACACACCTCACCATAGTAAATGTTTTACAAAATGCTATCATAAGCTTGCCAAACACTCAGACATGCAAACTCTACTCTTAAATTGAAGAACTGAATATATACCTTTGGTCGCAAAAAAAGTTTGCAAAACGAAGTGCTTATGGACTTTTCTTAAGATAAGAATAAGCATTTGTCAACCTTAGATAATTGAAAGAATTCACATGATAGCATACAGTTCATAGTTTCTGTCAACTACAATAATGACAGAACAATCACTGACAAATTGGATCAAGAAAGACGACTAATACAACCAAAACAACAAAGTTCACATTACAAACACAAAGTTCAAATACGAAGATGTTTTAACAAAAGAGAATTGAGAAGCATACTTGGCTAAAACTTAGTTCATCATAAAGTCTACCCCTATTTAATTTCTTTTCGATGGGTAAAGAGACCTTAAGGACAATAAGCATACATAACAAAACCTTATTCTTAGCTCGCGGAAAGCTTGCTTAGTTAGATAATCTCAACAAATATATCTATAACATAACTAGGACCTCAAACTTAACTCAATTATGATTAGCAAAATGGAGTCTTACCACAATCTTCTCATTTAGTGAGTCTCTTTCTTCAAATGTTTTATCCAATGTAATTTTTCCCAATTCGCTACGCATAGTAGTTTGCGCAAGTTGGATGACCGCATAGAGAGGATTCTCAACACCATATGACGCTTTAAAAGCATCTACTATCTGAATTAAGAAAATAAAGACCAGTCACAATCCAGATCAGCCTCGTTAACCACCAAAGAAAACGGACCAAAAGGGACCTACCTTCACATATAAAACCCCATCTATAGCTATGCTGACATTATCTCTCGTGATTGCGCTCTGATTAGGAATAGTGATGGCCTCCTCCTTCAAAGAATGCACATAGGCTATCCGGTCAACCAAGGGAACTAAAACGTGGATGCCAGGATCCAATGTCTTCGCGTACTTCCCAAATCGCTCAATCACACACGCCGTCTTTTCAGGGACGATACGAATACCCCAATTTGTCGGGGTTGACATAACATATCTTCATGAGCATAATAGCATTAAAAAATTTCAGTGCTGTATACAACTCTGGATACAGTCCACTCAAAAGTAAGTCAACCATGCTCAGAACAAAAACCAGTAAATTACTATCTAGCAAGATAATGTACAATTATGCTTGATCTAGCAGAGATGGTGAAAGAAATTTCACATTAAAATAGCAATCACATGAATTTCAGATTGGCTGTATGACAGAAAACTTCCTTCCGACTGTTATCTTGATTCCCTGTGACATCAACCATTATCCACACTATTTATAGTAAGATAATGATTATACAGGCACGTGACTCATCTAACTACTCCTTGTAGATTATATTTGCTGTAATAATCTACAGGGACGATACAAATACCCCAATTTGTCGGGGTTGACATAACATACCTTCATGAACATAATAGCATAAAAAAAGTTCAGTGCATTAGCAACTCTGGGTACAGTCCACTCAAAAGTAGGCAAGTCAACCATGCTCAGAACAAAAACCAGTGAATGACTATCTAGCAAGATAATGTACAATTATGCTTGATCTAGCAGAGATGGTGAAACATGAATTTCAGAATGGCTGTATGACAGAAAACTTCCTTCCAGCTGTTATCTTGATTCCCTGTGAAATCAAACATTATCCACACTCTTTATTGTAACATAAAGATTATACAGGTACTTGACTCATCTAATTACTCCTTGTAGATTATTTTTGCTCTAGTAAAGTAAAAAATTACGAAAGGCCAAAAATTTCTTCTTCTTCTTTGCAGTAGTGCACATGTCTAGAGGAAGGTGCCGCCACTTCTCAAGCTATGACAAGCACCATAAACAACTTACAAGCACAACCAATTTGAGAGTCAACATGGATAGAACGACGGAAGGGGCAAGGTGTCCAAGCCTGAAGGGCCTGGGCACAGGGCAGTTATCACATTGCTAAGGCCTTTTTGCCAACCTCTGCACTGTCAATTTACAAAAGCTATAAGAAACGAAACATAGTCAAGAGAAACCATCTGCACTATCAAGAACGCAAGTACAAAATACTTTACCACATTACTATAGAGGCAAGACCTATAGGATTGCTGGATAAGATCAAAGGGAAGATTACCTGGAAAAACATAATAAATAAAGAAGTGCTGAAGTGACCATATTGACACATGCCTACTTCTAACAGACAATTTCAAACCATCTTCTGTTAACAATTGTGTAAAGAGAAAATAGGAACTTCATGGCTCTCTTCAAAAGCTCAAGACAAATCTTTAGCCTTCACACGCAAGGAGTGCAATGGCTATAACATACAGTTGAGGCCACAGCTGCCATCTGATCTAGCGATGGCACTGATTTTCCATCCTAGTCAAAACTCTAAGGAGCGTATATCCCTAACTGTAAACTTCTCTCAGTCACATCAGCCTTTCAATAGGCACTTCTCCCATGCAAGCTTGTACGAGAAAAATTGTGTTAAGCTAAAGATGTGTATACTAAGTTCTTGGCCTGAAGGTGAGTCTACCTCATTCAAATGCTGAAAGCATTGCACTAGTTACCATCTCCTTGCCTTTGCTTGTGGCTAGGCAATTTCCTGTTTCTTGAGCTTGCAATAGTTGATTATGCTTGCTTTACTTCCTGAACATTCATCAATAATGCCATGCAACCTGCTGAAGTTATGATCCAAACTCCAAAATGTAAAAAATGTTAGATCCTACACAGGCAGATGCATACAGCAGATGCCAGCTTCACAAAATGTGAGCGCTCCATTGCAGACAAAGGCAAATAGAAAATGCACGTTTCACAATGTAGACATAACTACATTTTGCAAGAAAATGGTCGAACCGAAGAAAACAAGAAGCCTACCGTCTGCCATTGTCATCGTAGCGGCCACTTCGTAAGCCTCTAGAAACGGCAAGCTGCCATGGAGAGGATGCCGCAGCGACAGCAGCACGACCAGCGGGTAGGAAGGATGATGGCGAGCACAGCGATCGCCTTACTTTAGAGGAAAACAGATAACGTAATGTCCCGGTGCTCATCTTCTGCAAATTCTGATCTCCCGCTCAGTTGGGGGTTTATGAGAAGTTGAGAACGTACTTGATGCAAGTCAAAAAGGTTTGAAAAGGTTTTTACAGCAATTCTTGCGTAGAGCTAAATGGTCATGGTGATAATGGAAATAACATGGTGGGGTCGGTTTAGAGTACTCTAACGCCAACATTGATGACCTCATGCACAGGCATTTTGTGCCATTCCCTTCATCCACAGGATTCCATTAAAAACCATTATCATGTTGTAGTGAAAATTGTGGGTGTTCCAGCCTACCTCTTTTTTTAACCATATTAAAAAACAGCCTATTGAGGGAGAAGAAATGGCCCCTATATTCGAAACATCACACCCAAAGCAAGAACACGTGTGAGCAATGTGTTCCAATGCATGCACACAGTGAAAGTGATTCAGTAGAGCTCCCTGTAGATTACCATCATGAAATAGTGGGGCTGTTACCAGATAGTTCAAACATTTGTATGGGCCAAGAACACACTAAAAAGCTCAACACAAGGCCCCGCCAGTATCATTGGTGCCTTCAATATCCGTGTACAATGGACAAAGAAGCCAGAGAATCTTCATCCACAAAACCCTCACAAGAATCTCCTCAACAAAGCCCTCCTTGCTCACTTGAGTGTTGTTAGCAAACGAGCTTACTGCATCCCAAACTAGAGAAATGGTCACCTGCCTAGAGAGCTTCTCTTTTTGTGGCACCTTGTTTTGTGAGAGCAAGACCTACAAGGGGTAAAAGAGAAGGAAGTAGGAAGCCCCAACTTCAACATACATAGCAATGATTCTTCAAGCACTTCTCCAGTTGTTGCTCCTCCTACTTCCTCATCTTTTGCAGGCCAAAGAAGAGGCTTTTCGGTGAGGGTGGAGATAGGTGGACATCAACGATGCGAAAGGAGGGATGCTCTCCCTCCATTTTTTATTCATGAGAGTGGAGATAGGTGGACATCAACAATGTGGAAGGAGGGATGCTCTCCCTTCATTTTCTATTCATGAGAACAGTTTTGACAACTCTTAATCCAGGTGCTTGGTAGTAGGCTGATGTTCTTGCTGGCTTTAAAAATGTCTTCTTGATTGCCTTAATTATCATTAGTTATTTATGTAATTATAAACAATCTTGAATAGTATGGCAATTACTGTAGTAGCGTCCATCAAGAGAGCAAGCAACTATTCCAATTCTAAGTGAGTTATCAAATTCACTTAGAACCAAGTTTGCATTTGTTGACTTGTGCTCTCTCTCTCTCTCTCTCTCTCTCTCTCTCTCTCTCTCTCTCTCAAATGCTAGAAATATGCTATTTTATGGTTCACTCCCAGTATGCTCTCTTTTTTTACTATTGAGGATGTGTGTGGCGGGCTCGAAAAGTTGGCCCACTCGCAAAGCAGGAGTTTTTCAAGGTATTGAGAGCCATTTTTCAAATTTTTCTCCACCTCTCTCTTGGTATGCACTTGATGCATAAAATCACAAATAAAACATATGTATTTATTTTGTACATAGCTATGGTTTTGACACATTTGGATCTCGGAATAAGGAGATGTAGGAACAAACCCTATGGAAAAAAAAATCACTGGATGTTGATTCTACCCGACGGTCACTACAGGTGAAGAGTAAAAGTCAATAGTGAAAGGGAGAAGAATCTTATGCATTATGAAGTTGGAGTCAACAAATATTATCAAATTCAAGCATACTTCGCTTATAGACACAAGGTTTACACATGAAGTCAAGAGGGGACCACCTGGAAGACTTTTGGAAGAAAAAAGAGGGACACATATTTTTGTGGGATTTTTTTCTATTTTTTAATTCCAAATTGGATAAAATTTTCAACAGCAAAGTTGTAGGCTTTGAGCTGATCTTTCGGCCCATATTTTTTTATAATTTTTGGAGCTACGGTTTGGGAGGTGTGGCCAAAATGGTGGAGCCTATCTGTCCACATGGAAAGAAGTCATGATTATCCAACTCCACACACACACAATTTCTTATAGGGTTCTCACCATTATTGCTCTATTTTCTCTTATTTTATCAAGATTCTCTCAAATATTATAAGGAAGCTCTTGGACTCAAGCTATAGAAGGTGGCATTGAGACAAAGCTCGCCGTGATGAAGGCGATTAGGAGGAAATTGGTCAATAAGCAAGGCACACGAAGCTCTCTCATTGGGGGAATGCCTCTAACTGAAGTTACTCTCTAATAACTCCTCTTGCTCATAATCTCTTCCCTAATCACTCTCTTGGCCTATAAAAGGAGGCCTTCTCTTTTGTAAACGGAGACTACACTACACACACACACACACACACATTGTGCCATACACACATACCCACACACCTACACATACACACCCTTGTGCTACATGCTAGTAGCATGAACCCTAATAACATAATCACAACAACGTCACCATCACCATCACCATGCACAAAATGAGCACCATATCTCAACACACTTGTAATGAAGGATTGAACAAGGCACGATTTCAAGAAGAAGAATGATGGCTACACTCATGATATTCCTTGCCATCAACTCCCATCCCTCCATTATGCTTCATACGGTCTTGTTCCCTTCTCACCTTCTTTCCCTATGCTACCTATTGTATTCATCTTCTGCAAGCAATCAACACACTCCATCTTGGTGTTTGGGATACACTTCATTGTGAGTATGGTTTATGCTTGTTCTTTCCATTTTGCTTATGGTAAGGTGTGTGGATTTGCCACCTCTGGTATGAGAAGTGAGCATACTTGCATGTCTCCCTTACCTCATTATCTTCCTTACTACATGCATGAGTAGCAAACCCATTCTCACTCATTTACCATTCCTCTCATCTTGTTTTCCGACCACCCCATCCCACACTTGGACGTGGATCTTGAAATTGTTTTCCATGGCATATTTGATTGTGTATATGTATGCATCCTAGCCACATATCTTGCTCGTTGGTGCCCCTATTGTGTACCTCCCATGATGAGGCCATTGTGCATAGTCTTGGTGTAGAGGCCATTGGGTCTATTTTGCACTTCTGTCTCTCAGTATCAAGCCAAAAATGATTAAATGGATGGGAGATTTTACACATGAGTAGATGGGGAGTAGATGTGTGATATGTTCGACCTTGCACTTCAACATGGTATGCCTTTTTATTGGAGCACTAATTGGGCAAAGCCTTTGCATAAAGGAGGAGGTGTAAAGAACGTAATACTACCAGACTATAATGATTGGGTCTCTCATGGCAAAGTTATTTGGGTGCATAATGGAGATAAAATTGAATGATTTGTCTCTTAATGGAAAAGTTGTTTGGGTGCATAATGGAGATAAATTTGAGTGATTGGGTTGAAGAGAATGACAAGCATGCAAATGGACAAGCGGGTTTTCATCAATGCCGTAACACCATTGATCATTTTGTCACTCTTCGTGTTCTCATGGAGGAAAGTCGATTGAAAGGCAAGCGATTGTATTGTTGCTTTGTGGACTTTAAGAAAGTATTATATGATTTCACGTAACAATTTGTGGAGATGGATGGAAGAACTCCAAGTGCGATGTGAGTTTATGCCTGTGTTTTCTCGAATTGATCAATTGAAACAAACGGTAGTTGACTTAATGCAAGAAGAAGGCATTGAAGTGGTCACTATTTGCAATGCGGTAATCATGTTTTTGTTGTATACAGATGATGTAGTGCTTCTAGCACACACTTTAGAGAATTTACAAAAGCTTATGGTTGTCCTTGAGAACTTTTGCTTGCAGAGTGGGCTGATTGTGAATGAATCCAAAACAAAGGTTACGCTTGTGAAAACCAACCATAAGGAGAAGCCATGCATTATGTACAACAATGAGACACTTGAAGTTGTTGAGAGCTTTAAGTACCTTAGCCTTGAGGTTCTGGCCAATCACAAGTGACATGAATGTGATATGCATCATTTGGAAGCTATAAAAAGAGCATACTATGCATTTGAGAACATGTGTAATGAAACATCAAGTGTTGGGTTCTCAAAAAGCACCTTTTTGACACATCGATAAAACCCGGTTCTTCTTTATGGAGTTGAAGTGTGGGGCGGGAGCATCTCAAAGTGTACTTGGAAAGAGTTTGAGAATTTCCAAAAGTGTTTTCTTACAAACTTTCTCCAAGTTAAGACACAAACACCATATATGCTCCTACCTCTTGAGTCGATATCTCTTCCAATTGAGGTTATCCACGTGGAAAGGGTTGTGGAGTACATTATAAAAATGCATCAAAACCCCTCACATTGACATCCTACAATTGCATAGGAAGCAAGTAAAAAAGTTCAAAAGACGCATAAAAGCAAGATCTTGAGCACATGATGGATGCAAGACATAAAGACGTGGTTTGGGAGATGTGATGCATTACACTTGCTACACGATGCCTCAATAGACTCCCGAGTGAATGAAGCTTTTCTACAATGCCAATGTATTACGGCTTGGGAGGAATCTGGTGGGTTATGCTTCATACATTACACCACCCATATTTCCCCCGACTACAAAACCATGTTCTTCATTGAAAGAGGAAACCGTACTCACCCTTACATGCTTGAGGATATCCCCTTGTCCAACAATACGCTCTTTCGCAAACATTCAGCTTAGCTCCCACTCTCTTCTATGCGAAAAGAGCGTTGGGGCAATGAGAAGAGTCAAATAAATTGTGCACACTATGCTCACTACAAGTTCAAGAATCTGAGTACCACACAATACTAGAGTGCTCAACTTTTGGTCACATCCGAACTTGCTTCCCTCACATTTTTAGCCGTGATTTAGACTTTTACACTTTCCTCTCTCATTGGATAGTCTTACCACCTTTTAGAACCTTGGCCTCATGTCATAGAATTCTCTCTCGTTGCAAGATCTCTTCTTGGCCTTCAAACTTGGGTGGTTCTTCAATTACTGGTTCTTTGGGTGGCTTGCTCTTATAATGTTTCAAGAGGCTCACATGAAAGGCATTATGAATGAGCTAGGTACTTGGTAACCTTAATTTATAAGCTGATTCATTAATAGGCTTAAGAATTTGAAATGGGCCATACTATCTTTTTGCTAATTTAGCATATATTTTTGGTGACCCATTGGGCGTGCTTTTGGAACTTAAGCAATAACCAATCATTTTCTTTGAAGGTCAAGGCTCATCTATGCTTATCAACAACAACCTTTTGCTTATGTTTCGTGATGGATATAGTTTCTCTAATCTTGTTAAAAAAAAAATTAAGGTCTCTACTATACTCATCAGTAGCAACAAATATCTTCCCAAGTGTTTTGACTATCAAGGGAGTTTTGGTCTTCCTTCAATTACCTCAAAGGGTGACTTTCTTGTAGAAGTATGGACAGTGCTATCATAGGCCTACTCTACTAAGGGTTAATACTTTTCCCATTAATATCTTTGATCTACTTCTGTAACATAGGCTATAAGTGGATCAATAATAGCTGAATTTTCTATCTCACTTTGGCCACTTGTTTGTGTGTGATAGGCCTAGGAGAAACTCGACTTAGTACCCAAATTCTCAAAGAGACCCACCCAAAAAACTGCTAGTCATGCTTGGATCTCTGTACTATAGATGTTGGTAAGCCATGATAAAGACATGCGAGATAAAGAGGGTTGCCTAATCAATGGAGTAAATGACCCTCATGCCCTTTGAAAGCTCCATATGCTTTTACCACATCTCCCATCTTGAAGTCATGACTTCTTAGCTTAGTAGCTAGCTCAACCAAAATAAAGTTGTGGGTAGAGTTAGGGTCAAACAGTATGAAAGCATAATGCTCGCTTACTTTTTCCAAGCATAAGAGAGCGGTGCTCCTTTGCAATGGCCTTCCTCTTTCAGAACTTCCACCATGGTCGCTCTAGGAGGTTCATTAATTTTACTTCTCTTTCAACATGCCCAAAAAACATGACCTTGCTCCCCACATTTGAAACACTTGTTATCTTTACGATAATGCTCAACCTCTTTAGGCAAAAGTGTTTTTTTATATTTGTATCCTTTTTCCTTTGCTTTTCCTTTATTGTTGTTCTTAGCCTTGGGAGAAATTTTCATCGCATTTTTCTTCCCCTTGGCTCAGTTGATTCCTTAGCTTTCATTGGCTTGGAGTCCTTCTTACTCCCTTGTAAGAAAAGAATCCTCAAGGTGACCATAGTGTGATGTATGACTGCTAAGATAGTTTTAGGTCTTTGTGAGTTGACATACTCACTCGTTACCTCAGGTAGGCTAGCACAAAATTGTTGCTTTTGTTCTGCGAAATATATCTTCTGGTAAATGGTGGCTTTGATATGTAACTCCCAAAACTTATCCACATACTTTTGAATAGACTAGTATGGGGCCACCTTCAAGCTTTGCCATCCGTGAGGACTTTGTCAAATTGTTGGGTAAAGAACACTTTATCAATTGCTCCAAAGGTTCCATCATAGGTAAGGAAAGTGATGTTCTTTCCTCCCTTTTTGAACTTTTTCAACTTTCGTGACTTCTTCCATGCCACATAACTCCTCCGTTTTGTCCTTCTCTTTTCTCTCTTGGGTGGCAAGTTATTATTATCTGTGTCAAAAGATGGAGATGAGACTAAGAGGAAGAGGAAGAAGAATGTGAGGATGGTGGTCGCTTTTTTCGCTTTCTCTTGCTTGAGTTTCTTTCTCACTTCTTCAGATTTGCATGGAAGGGAGTGCTTGATGACTTCCTTTTCTTTTTGGGAGGACTATGTGACTACCATGCCCACCGTCTTCTTGGGGTAGTTTCACTTTCAGAGGTAGGAGGGGTATTGCTTTCATACCTCTCCATTGAAAGTTCACGGCGCACTTCTTCTTCTTGAATAGTTTGTTTTGGAGGTCCTTCCAGTATCTCTTCTTCGTTACCCAAAGAGATTTCCCTCTCGGAGGTCTCAATAGGAGTCCTTGCAAGAATTCTCTCTTCTTGATCACTTCGGGGAAGTTGGTACTTGAATGGCTTGAATTTGGCTTTGAACTTCTCCTTGCAAAATAGGGTTTCCCATTCCTTTTGTCAACAAGATAGTTGACAACTCTTTGACCATCATCAAATGTTACACCATGAGCTAAATCTAAGTTGTCAGTGTTAATTACATTCTCTTAATTATGTTGTGCCATGATTTAATTTCTTTGAATGTGTATACTAACTCTTTTCTTGACACTTCCAAAACTTTGGCTGTTACTTCTTTTATCCCTAAAAATTAAGCACTCGAGTAACTACGTGGTTTAGAATATTGTTAATTGCAAAGATTAGTGGAGTGGGTTTAATAGTGTTAAGCTGGCATCAATTCCTATCGTCTGACTAATAGCTCAATAATGGTTAAGCCATAGGCAAATCCCAAAGACTCCATTATTAAGACCATAGTTCTTGATGGTGTCCTCATACCCTGTCAAGAGGCATGCCAATTGAGATAATAAATGCCGCAAATGGAGATGTGGACGCGCCTGCAAAATATACAAATAATATGCTACATACAACAAAATACACGAATCTGCATAGTTGGCAATCGCACATACACTGCACAAGATTGAGAGAGAGAGAGAGAGAGAGAGATAGAGAGAGAGAGAGAGAGAGAGAGAGAGAGAGAGAGAGAGAGAGACAAAGAGCACGTGCAGGTGCACCTCTTAGAGCGGAGTGCTACGTCGGCAGATCGAGAAAGAAGAGAGGAGAAGAGAGAAGAAAGACACAGGCGCTGGGTGCAATCTTCCCCCGTGCAAGAGTGACCATTTCACTCTTGCACGTATTTGATTTATAGATTTCTTGAATGGTCAAAGTGAGTACAAACTGACCGGCCGGACATAAATGGCCAAAGCTCATAGAGAGCACTTGAGTAATCAAATATACCTAAAATATAATATCCATTCGTATAACCGTTATTTTTTTATACTTGTCAGCTGCACTAAATAATAAAATATCAATTCCATTACAATAAATCTAGTCCCACTTACCCTATTGCAATGAGAAACTCTAACCTTTCATAGACTACTCAAGGACCTCTCTTCTTAGGCAAGAAAAGAGAAACCTCAGCTTTGATACCAACGTCAGAGAATCTAATACTTACTTTAGATTCAACACAATCCTAACTTATAAAAGGAGAGAGTTTTCTTTAAGAGAATTATGAAGAGGAGACTAGAGGTTGTGCCAGGCTAATTTCATTGCACATTCACACATAAGAACATTGAAAACCATGCACATAACTCAAACAGAATTCCACAATTAAGATTGACAACTTGATGAGGACTGGATTCTCTTGGAGCTAGTCCCCCTCCAAAAGGTCTTTGTATTATAATTCCTTCTCAAAGAAAGCCTTGATTAAAACACAACTTGTGCTCTTGTGAAGCATTCCTCGAACCAAAACGATGGTGTTCTTCAAGATTCCATGGTGTAACCCTCCTTCCCAATCCCTAAAACCCCAGATGGGAAAAAGAATTACGGGGTAAGAGGTAGATGAGGAAGAAAGAAGTAGTTTTTCAAGCAAGAGAATTAGTACTTTGTATATGCTTACTCATGGGCAAGCTCGTAGCATAGCTTCACATGCTGATGAAGAAGAATATTTCACTTGGCTATGGATTTGCATCCATAGCCATAATCTCAAGCATAGAGACTATCTCTTGAGCTCCCGAGGAGAGAGAGAGAGAGAGAGAGAGAGAGAGAGAGAGAGAGAGAGAGTTTGCTTGGCCACAATGTGCCTTTGCAAGAGAGAAAAAATGAGAGAGATAGTGCAAGAAAGAACCACGAGCCCCCATGCCAATTTCTCATACCATACTTGCCCAAACTTCAAATGAAATACTCACAATGTGGACCAATTAGAAGTAAAGTCGAAAAATATAATTGCACCCTCCCTCACCTTTCTATTCTTGCTCTGCTCATGCCCTCTTCATTTTGACTTGTCTTTGGCAAGGATGCAGGCGTGCATGTGGACACACACACACACACACACACACACACACACCAACTCCCACAAAGTAAGTGTGATCTACCTGGGACAAGTAGCCATCCAAACTTGGACCTCTCTTCTTAAGCAAGAAAAGAGAAACCAAATGCTCTGATATCAATGTAATGTTAATGGCCTATGAACTTTGAGAATAGCGGAATTAAGAGAATTAGAGTGAGAATTTTTGTGAGAATACTTTGAGAACTTGGAGGGTGAACTTAATTGATGGTAGCAACATAAACATAGTACTTAATTAACTTGGCATGAACAATACTTTGCAAGAGAGAGAGTTTTAGAGAACATGACAATAGATGAGGACCGGATTTACTTGGAGCCGGTCTCCCCTCCAAAAGGTGTTTGTATTATAGATTCTCCCATCAAGAGAGACTTTGTTACAATACATCTTTGTGTTCCTTGTGACATTGGTGATGCTATGAAGATGGACACCTTCATGCATCATGAGGTTAACATAAACTTTGCAAAAAAACATTAACTATCCCAAGCCTCGGTCCTAAGGCCTCAAACACCTTCGAAGGTGGAGAGAGCTAGCAAGGAATGAGGGTAGGGAAGAGGAAGAAGAAACATTCCACATGAGAAAGAAATAGTTCCTCACTTATCATCACTCTTCTTGCTTAGCATAGCATAATAGCATAGTAATGAAGATAAAGAAGATGGCAAGCTTAAGCATTGAAGCATGGCTCTTGGTTGGATTTGCATTCCATAGCCAAGAGTGTTGGTGTAGGCTCTCCACTTCTCAACAAACTTGGAGAAGGAGATGGAGCTCTTGCATTTTGCACTCCACACAATGAGATAATGTGTGTGTGTGTGTGTGTGGGAGAGTATACCCCCCCTCTCATGCTTGGTCCACCTCTCTCTCTCTCTCTCTCTCTCTCTCTCTCTCTCTCTCTCTCGTTCGTATTATGTTATTATTTCCTTTGGACATGTGTCCTCTTTTTCCTCTTTTGAGAGAAAGAACTTAATTATTTATTTTATGTATCTAAATTCTCATTGGACCCCTTTAAACCTAATCAATACCATTCAAGCACATCATGAGGGCCACATGTGGAGGATCATTTGAACATATGTCTTTTATGCTTCTTAAGTCATTTGTTTTGAATTGAATGCTTCAAGCCTTAGTCAATCAAGCATGAACTTTCATGCCTCTTGAGAGCTTATCTTTGAATTTAACATTTCAAAAACCTTAGTCATTTAAGCATAAAAATCACCTCAAGCTTTGGGCAAGGTTCCCACAACCACTTTAAGCGTCTTAGCACTTCATGCTTGGGTATGATTCCCACCTCGAGGTTAGACATAGCTTGAGTAAGGTCAAAGGAATTTTTAACACTAACTTTTGGAGGTCTTTAATGAAGCTAACCCTAAGGTCTTTTAAGCTCCATTAGGTAGCATTGCTCTTTGACAGACCATCTCTCATTTGGATCCCTTTACCATTGGCCCCGTGTTGAGATAGATCCGTAAGCACATGTCTATATTCTAACCCTTGTTCTCGTTTATTATCCCACATTAAATGATCAGTTTAATATGAGAAAATAATTTGGTTTGGTTAGATATTAGATTTTATGACGTTACCTCTCTCTTGAAATCATAGTCGTCCTCGACTATGAGGTAACAGAGATAAAACCATAGTCATTAGTCAATTTGTTTTAGCGGGTAGAGGTCCCTTTTTACCCTACGACATCATTCCAAGATGGATGACTAATCCATTTGGTGCTTGGGAGACATAGATGCCACAAGCATGTCTGCTGTTTAGTCCATTTCAACCTCCCAAGTAGAGTGACAAATTCTACATGGTGTTTGAGAGACGTCGTCATCACAAACATGATTCTTAGTATGCATACTACTTAATTCGTCACAATAAAGAGAGAATTAGTCTTATAAGACAGAAACATTGATCATGTAAAAGAAACATGTACATTTTCTTACTCTAATGTAGCATTGTAAGCGTTCACAAGGTTCATACTATCCTGAAGCGAGATTCCTTGCATCCATCTAGCATCTTCAAAAGGATAATTTTTGAACTTAATAAGATACCGTCAGATAATCTTACCATGTCGTAGTACCTTGTCTTCATACCGAATGATAGCTTCGGGTTGTAGCACCTCTTCTTGGTCTTTGATTTCGGGAGGGTCTTCAATAATCGGGTCATTTGGAGGCTCTCCTTTGTAGGGCTTAAGTAGGCTCACATGAAAAGCATTGTGTATGAGCGAATGGTTAGATAACTTGAGTTGATAAGCCACCTCATTGATTGGCTTCAAAACTTGAAAAGGACCATAGTATCTTTTTGCTAGTTTAGCATAATACTTTTGATGGCCCGTAGGATTTTTGCCTGTCTTTTGCCTCAATCGAGCCTTAGGAAACTTAAGTAAGACCCAATCATTTTCTTTGAACGTTAAGGCCCTTCTGTGCTTGTCAGCAACAACTTTTTGCCATAGTTGAGAGATGGATATAGCCTCCTTAATCTTTTGAAAAGATGCTTGCAGGTCATGGCTATACTCATCCGCAGTGAAGATCTTCCCATGTACTTTAAGTAGCAAGGGACTTTTAGATCTTCCCTCTATGATATCAAAAGGTGCTTTTCCCATAGAGGTATGGATAGTATTATTATACGCATACTCTATAAGAGGTAAGTACTTTTCCCATTGTGAGCATTGACCTACTTCTATAACATAGGTCTTTAGTAGATTAAGAATCGCAAGATTGGCTATCTCACTTTGGCCATCTATTTGTGGGTGATAGGCCGAAGAGAAATTCAATCTTGTACCTAGATTTTTGAAGAGACCTTTCTAGAAATTCCTGGTCATTCTAAGATCTCTATCTGACACGATGGATGTTGGCAATCCATGGTGTTTGAAAATATGGGATATGAAGAGAGTTGCCATTTAGTGTGCCTTACTAGTTTTCTTGACAGGGATAAAGTGTGTTTGCTTGCTAAACCTGTCGACTATTGTCCATATTTCCGGATAGACTTGGGTAATCCAAAGATAAAATCCATGGATATACTCTCCCATGGTGAATTAGGGATTGGTAATGGCTGGAGTAATCCAGGTTGCTTCCCTCTATCATACTTGGTCTTTGGACATACCACACATTTTGAAACATACTCTTGTATGTCCACTTTCATGGTAGGCCAATAAAAGTACGTCTCTACTCCTCGAAGAGTAGGTTGAATGCCTCTATGCCCCGCATAGGGAGGAGCATGGGATTCATACATGACTTTCTCACGAAGGGAGTGGGTAACACATAGCCTATTGCCATGGAGAAGATAACCATCCTGCAAGGCGAATGGTTCCTCTTTCTTCCCTAAAGCAAGGGCTGACATCATGTCTTTAAAGTCAGGGTCAGTAGCATACTCATCTATCATAGAAGATAGATCATCTTGAGTTGCTATAGACACAGCATCAACTTTTGGTCATCGTGAAAGTGCATCAGCCACTTGATTGTGCTTTCTAGCAATGTGATCAATGTGGAAATTAAATTGTGAAAGAAAATTTTCCCACCCCATTTGTTTGTTGAAAAACTTTGTTTGCGTCATGAAGTACTTGAGACTTTGATGGTTTGTTCGTAAAATGAATGGAGTCCCCAATAGATAGTGCTTCCATGTGTTTAGGGCATGTAGAATAGCCTAAAAGCTCTTTCTCATAAATGCCCAAGACATGTTCATCCGTATTGAGCCTTCGGCTCTCATATGCTATGGCATGCCCTTCTTGAAGCAAGGCTGCTCCAAGGTCACGACAAGCATCACATTGGACCTCAAATGGTTTTGAGAGATCTGGAAGCATAAGGACTGGTTGAGAGGTAAGCTTCTCTTTGAGCTTGTCAAAAGCTTTTTGCTCCTTAGTTGTCCATGAATACTTAACATTCTTCTTTGTTAAGTCGTGTTATGGTCCCGCTATTTGAGAAAATTTTGCTATGAAGTGTCTATAGTATGCACACATACCAATAAAGCTTCTTAACCCATGTAGATTCCTTGGATTAGGCCATTCTTTTATTACCTCTAACTTTGGTGGATCCATACGGATACCATCTTGAGAGATAATATGACCTAAGTATTGAATCTCTTGAAGGAAAAATTCGCTTTTCTTTTGGTTGAGAAAAATCTTGTTCTCCCTCAATGCTTGAAAAATCACTTGAAGATGTTGCTTGTGTTCCTCCAAGGACTTGGAGTAGATGATGATATCATCAAACAACACTTCAGTGAACTTGCAGTGGGGTCTAAATATTTTCTCCATCAAACGATTGAATGTGGCAGGTGCATTGGTCAAGCCAAAAGGCATGACTAGATATTCATAAAGACCAACGTTGTACGAAACGCGGTCTTTAGGATATCTTCCTCCACTATCCTTATTTGATGATAGCCACTTTTAAGGTCAATCCTACTGAAGTAGGTAGAGTCTTGTAGTTTATCAAACAGATCTTCTACTCGAGGTACGGGAAATCTGTTTTTGATAGTGATTTGGTTTAGTGCACGATAGTCACACATGCGGTATGTTCCATCTTTCTTTTGCACTAAAAGGACTGGAGAACAAAAGGGAGAGGAGCTAGGCCTCACCATCCCTTTGTCTACCAATTCTTGTACTTGCCTCATGATCTCCTCTTGTTGAGCTTGGGAAACTTGATAAAGAGGTTTGTTAAGCGGTGAGCTTCCTGATAGGAGCTCAATTTGATGGTCATCATCCCCTCGTTTTGGAGGTAAGTCCATAGGGATATCATTGATGAACACATCTTGGAATCCTTTTAGAAGGCTAGACAAGTCTAACTCTTCTTTATTCCTACCATTCACCTTTGATGAAACATTAGGACCTTTTAGGGACTCTTTGACAAAAATCATGTATGCAGAAATTGAGCTCTTCATTGATTTATCAAGGGCAAGAGGATTTACAAGTGGTATAGTACGACCAGACTCATTAGCATCTATATACATGTTCTTTCCCCTGTAGGTGAATTAGATTCTCCTCTCAGGGAACTCCATGTTGGCAGCCATGTGATCAAACCATGGCGCCCCTAGGATAGCATCCTCATATTGGATAGGAGAGATGAAAAAGTCTTCTTTGTCGACATAGCTTTTAGACATGAAGCCTCAACTTCCCAATCAAGGGAGTAACAGAGGCTTGTTGTCCCTTGAAAGCCATGTCAACCGTTACAATATCTTCCATCTCAAAAGCTTGAATGCCCAACTTGGTGGCCAACTCCGTTGATATGAAGTTGTGAGTAGTGCCATGGTCAAACAAGATGAAGGCATCATGCTCCCTTATCTTTCCCCAAGCATAGGAGAGAGATGATCCTTTGCAATGAGCATCCTCTTTTGGAGCTTCGATGGTGGAAGCCCTAGGAGTCTTATTGCGAGCATTTTTCTTGAGGCAAGAACGATAGCCATGTCCTTGCTCCCCACACTTAAAACACTTATGGTCCTTGCAAAAAGCTTCGATCTCTTAATGAGAGAGTTTGTTTTTACCTTTGTAAACTCCCTTCTCCTTGGACCTATTGTTGTTGTTGTAGGAAGTGCCTTGGGAAGAGTTTTGGGCATTGGTTTTTCCCTTTGCACCATTTTTGTCTTTGTTCTCCATGGGTTTGACATTCCGCCTAGCCCCTTGTTGGAAATTGATACAGGAAGTAACCATGGTGTGGTGGATTACTTCGGTGATAGAACCAGGCCGTTGGGAGTTGACATGCTCGGCCATTTCTTTAGGTGATCCCGCACAAACTTGTTGCTTTTTCACGGCAAGGTCTATCCTTTCAAAGATAGTAGCCTTGAGATTACTACTAGCCATACGGGGGGGGGGGGGTGCGAGGGGCTAATAATTTACACACGTCATTTAACCGATGACGAATGCGTCGCATAGGCGAGGCATATCTCGTATAAGCGAGGACATTCTTTTTTTAAAAAAAGGGTCGTCACATAAACAACGGGAAGCCTTGCATAATCGATGCTATATAATTTAAATCGCTACATAAACGACGTAGTGACTGAGCCTTACTTAAGCGACAAAAACCAGCGAGGCTTGTACTGACGGTTGCACACTGCCATGGCATCTCTCATGCGAGGCATTTTCATAAAATACTCCCTCGCGCCTTTCAAGTCGCTCACGGGAATCTTCATTCACAGCAGTGTCAATGAGCATAGAGTAGGCCGAACGAGCAGGAACCCCACCCCACCACGCCACCCCACCCCCAGTGTTCATGACCTGCAATGTGTGTGCGCATGTGCAGGTTCCATGTTTCTCCCTCTGGTCCTCTCTCTCTCTCTGGTAAATTGTCTTGGCTATCCTCTTGCCCATGTTTTCTCAGGGATGTTTATTGCATAGATTATGTCTCACTGATGGTTTGATAGAAGATGTCAGCATAGAAGCTGTGACAATCTTGCGAGGGTTAGCTCTTATCGATTGCTTAATCGAGGTGCTAGATGACATTGTAATTCTAGAGATATCTCTCATCTCAATACGATTTTCTCTGTCAGTTTTGAATTTTGTAGCTAATCGTTTTACTAACCTGTGCACGTGATTTGAAAAAAAAAGGTATGGGTGGCCCTTTCCTCATTGCTTTGAACATGGTCTATCTTTCTTTGTTGTTTGGGTAGGTGTTTGCATGCAACACCTTTGTTTATGTTATTTTCATATTATAATGTCAATTGGGTAAATGAGGCTGATCAACATCTTCGTACGTAAGTGACCGCATAGATTGCTCTACTGGATTATGTTCATTTGTGAAGCAAATAAACAAAAACTTAGCAAGTTTTGAAATGACCACATGGATTACTTAGTGGGGTATCCCCCCCCAAAAAATATCCTCTTAATGTATTATGTCTTTTCATCATTACCACGTCTGCATCATGTTGATGGGACATTTGCCGCTAAGCTAGAAAGAAGGAAACCTTGATTTGAGAATTTTTTGTAACGCTTTATTATTTGTCGCAATGCAGTTATTTTGTATTAGTCTCTATTTGTTTGCTAGGTCTAGGTACGTGCAATGCCTAGTTGTAACATTTGATCTTAATATGTTTGTAAGACCAGCGGTGAGATTTGAGTTTGTTATGCAACGGAAATCGCTTTAGCATTACAAGCCTGAATCTGGCTCAATTTATGTGCCTGTTCACGTTTGGACGTGGCAAGATCTAATGTGATGGTGTAGCACTATGCGTTCATTCAAGCATATGCTATAGTAGATGGTGCCAACTCTCCCTACATAAGCGTAGTAGGCAAAGGGTAGCTAATCCTACTTTAGAGTGACGTTGAGAGACCCTTTGCACTCTACATTACTTTGCTTCAGACGTCTCATGAGTTTGTGGAGCTGCTTATATTGAAAGGTTTGAATGATGTGTCAAAACGTGAGGTTGGTCTCAAAACCTTACCTCTACTTTCTATAAGAAACAGACTTTCACATGGCTCAGCCTCCTTGAGAAGTGTTTGGGTTCTCACATTTGTAGACCTGTCAAGGCCTTTGTTTCTTGTCCCTCTTTTCTGCTGTCAATCGCCTCTTGTGCATGTGATCTTTTTCTGATTTTAATTTTGTCTCTCTTGTTTTTGTCAACTCTTGTTCCGAGTGATTAGAACTCCTTTGTTGCAGTTTGGTATGCCTATATGGCTCCGAAAAGGAAGCTCTTCGCTGTTGTCAATAATTCTAAGTGAAAGTGTCTCTCCATATGCTTATATATGGCGCTGCACAAGAACTTGACATGAGTCAAAAAAATGCACGACCACATTCCTAGTCAAGGGCAGATCCTAGACATGTCTTGCTTGTTGTGCTTCAATTGGCATGTATGTAGTCAGATGTGGCTGGAATATTTACCTCTTGGTGTGCATTCGATGTTGGATAAGATCAATGATACTAATTTTCAACAATGTTGAAATGCAATCTCAGCTTGAACGCATCGACTGCCAAACATATTGCCAAATATGGCTGATTTTTGCATTAAGCGCCTTTAAGCCATGTGGCGTTGCTCCAAGAACTTTACATGGGTGAGATAACTTTGTCAGCTGGGGCTCATAGAGAAGGGTTGAGGCATAAAGTTGTCTTTGATATGTCATATGCCGAATGTGGCAACCATGTGTTGCATATGGTGCTTGCTAATGGGTATGGCGAATGTGGCAACCATGTGTTGCATATGGTGCTTGCTAATGGGTATGGCGAATGTGGCAACTTGCATGTGTTGCATACGGTGCTGCAATTTGCTGATGCCATCTCTTGGAGCACATTTATTACTGGAGATGCCCTACTTGATTGATGCAAGGATGCTCTTGGCTTAACAAGGCTTTTTGCAATGTCTGGTCATGGTGGCTGTCGAGACGCAGGAGCTCATGTTGTTGAGTACTATGTGGAAAGGGAAAAACACTCTGCTTTTGCAAACGTGCAAATGCTAGCAAACCCTTGCTATGGTTGTAGACAATAGAATTCAGTCCAATGATGTAATGACCTAGATTCACAAATTGGTGGCCTCTTGATGGTTCAACTCTCATACTTACATGCCTCAAGGACTCAACTGATGAACAATTCCATGAGGCTTGTTTTTTGATCTTCTATCGGCATACATCAACTCACCCACATTGTTGTCAACATACAAGCTCTTTCCCAGTATTTCCATCCGACACTGTCCATGAGATAAGTGTGTATCCATGTATTCGAGTCTCGTCACAAAGCCGTCCTCTTTGTGCCCAACTCCAGTGTCGGCTGTATCCATGTGCTCGCGGTATCTAGCTGAATTCGATCATGACGTATGAGTCCGGTGATCTCTACCCGTGTAAGAGATAGGAGGGTGCATCTAGGATATGTTCCTAGTCATAGTTCCCAGCTCAAAATGGTATCCAACTCTCTCTTCATCTCCTCCGTGCAATGTGGTGTCATAGAAGACCGTCGGAAGGTTGCCCGTCCGGGCATTAAAGTCTCCAAGAAGGGTAATCCCTGGAGAACTCCCGTATATCATCATCTAATACAGCAAATGGAGACTGCCTTCTAGGTGTAGCATACTTCTACAATATTGACACTACAGCTTGCTCAATACCTAGTACGAGTTTTACAACTTCATCTTTAAGCTGGTGTAGGTGTATAAGTATGCTGCCAGCAACTCGATACTATGCAGGAACAACCAACTGCTACCCTCAATCAATATTAAGCTTGAAAATATGTACCTCCAGTCCTGATTTGTTTGCAGGCATGTGTAAGCCATTAAGAAGCTGCACCTGCATGAGCATGAAGCTGCCAATTCCCGATTCAATTCACCAAGTGGCATCCGGGGCGCGTGAAGCAAAGTAGTCCGTAGTAGTAGTAAGAGCGCAAACAAAGCATAATGTACCTGAGCAGGGAGACAACGACAACTTGGAGTTGAGTGAGAATGGTGCACAGAACATCCAACGGGCTTGAAAGGTGGCCCTTCTTTTTGGACACCGGCTTGTTGGATCCCACCATCTCCTACTTTCCCTTTTCCACAACTCCTCCACCATCCCTACCATCTCTCTCACCTCTTCCGGCATCAAGCTCACATCCTACGCAATCTCACTGAAGCCTAGAACCTCTACGAGATCGCCAACAATCTATCTCCGGCTCATGATCCTGCATCAGCTGCTGCAGGTGAAGCTGAGCCTGATCAAATTGACCTTACTCTAGAAGCAAAACCCACATGAACATAAGTGTAGAGTTGACGTGGACATGAACATGGCAAGAAAGCCCGTCCACCGTGCATTTACGAAGCATATTGTCAAACATCATCTTGCCTATAGCACCGTATTTTGCCCTGATCAACAGCTTTTTGAAGGTTACCTTTATGGCAGGATGGTTCACCAAAAATTTCCTAGTCTTCATGTTGCTACAACTGAACCTAGCATACATATCTATTCCAGCGGATGTCGAAGCCACCCTGTGCTGGAGCTGTCAACAGAAGACCACAATGAGCACCACCGGATGGTGTTCTGCCAGGAGGTAGCATCATCCTTTGTGGAAAACACAAGCCAAGGTACTGCCATCCACCCAAAACTGCAACTGAGGGGCTAAAAACGCTGTTGTAATGCAGATTTCAGCTGGTTCGTTCGCCCCCGATAGATGTCGGAGCGAAGGAGAGGCTTGATGGGGTGCGGATCTCTCATAACATAGCCGTAGGAGGCCTGAAAAAAGAGAAAAAACAGCAAGGTTTTATGGCTAGAAACAGTGTCGTGTGAAGAGGATATGGGCCGACAATGTACCGGATGCAAAGCCGGGAAGTCGAAGGCAAGATCAGAGGTAGAAAGCCCAACATCCCCCCCTCCAGGCTAAAAATGCAGGTGCCTTGTGCCGCTTGATGGAGCTGCTTTTTCCCTCTCCAATTGCGGGTCCTCCTTCACGTGCTCCATAAAAAGCGTCCTTTTGTCAAACCGGTGCCCATATGTGATTAACGCAAGGGATGAGAGTTAACAGAAAGGTGCAGATTAGGAAAGGCTTGTGCGTTGGCCGCCAAGAACAAGATCTTAGGGCTGATCTGGGGCAATTACTTTGGGGATGAGAGAGAAGGGATGAGCGATGGTTGATCTAGCTCCATAGCACAGAAAACGCGGTCTGAGAGGTGAAACCGCTGGCTATTTGCAAAAAACACAGCCACCAAGGGGGAGCGATCTCAGTTTTGAGGGAATTATTTGCGATGGAAACAATCAACAGGGGATTGCTGGCTTAGGAGAAGAACCTCAGCATCTGATACCATGTGAGAGTGGACTGCGAAAACAAAAGCATGAGCATCAACTATAATGCTACCAACAACAACATATAGCTCAGGTTGAGTCCTTTCCAGGAATACATGAAGATCTGCTTCATTTTGTCCACATCTGCCATACGGTTATAAGCTTGTGCTGTATTTGACCACAACCATCAAATCTCTCATGTAGCTTACTCTTGCATTAATCTCCACCTGGATTAAAAGGAGTTATAAGAAACTTCCCAAACTTATAGTTTAGATTACATCCTTCTTCATTTAACATGAGCTGCAACCTCCTAGATCTGACATTGATTTGCAACAAAACATCGTCACCCCCTCTATCTTTATAGCATATGATAGGCATCTCTAGACATTCAAACCCTATGGCATGCTTTAAAATCCCCAATCCTTTGCAAGCATGTCTACTCTCCTCATTGTAAGGTTCTATTGCACTTTCATATCCCTCATGACATGTGTCGTCTTGAACCTGGTCTTGCTTTTGCTCAGGTTGAGTCCTTTCCAAGAATACATGAAGATCTGCTTCATTTTGTCCACATCTGCATTCTGGTTATCAGCTCGTGCTGTATTCGACCACAACCCATCAAATCGCTCATGTAGCTTACTCTTGCAATGAATTTGTTCTTCAGCGTGTTTCTCTTCCAGTTTTGCTACCTGATCTTGCATTTGATTCATAACCTTTTGAAGTATCTGTAGCATTTTTGTTTGATCTATTTTTGTTGTAGTCCACTCAATTCATGGCTGCTTCGACCTCATCTGTAGATTCTTGATCTATTAATATTTCTACTTGCATTGACGTTACGTGCAGATACGATGTTTGTGTTAGTCTGACATATAGTTGTTTTAAATATACAGATACGATGAGTGACCAGGGTCATAGAGTGAAGTTGATGTTCATCAAGACTTTGCTACGTACCACTGGACTATTAGGAGAGGCTTTGACAAAGGCTATGTCAGATTATATGGAGATGGATGACGTCGGTTTAGACAGCTCCATCGAGTTTCTTGGGCAATTCAGTTTGCCCATACGTCCTGGAAAGGGTACATCCTCCCAGACACACACAGGAGTGGATACTTCCTCTCATGCAGATTAGACCATAGCGCATCGGTAATCTTCTTGATTGATGAAGTAGTAATGTCATTCTTTTTTTAAGCTATACTCTTCTTGTAATAATTATCTTGCATCCATACAGATTCTCTATTTCATCTATCTACTATGCGTACTCTGTACTTTATTATTATTCAGTCTGCATCTCTCCTGTTGTCGTGCCGTGGTAGGTTCATAATGTGAAACTATAATATCTACCTCACTCTCAATGCTTTTGTTATGTGGGACCAAATGCTATGATGTACATTGTGTGATATATGCGAAAACGGATGCCATGGTTGTTGACGTGTACATACCTTGCCAAGCAGGCAAGGGCAGGGATGTGAAACCGTTTATGTTTGACCACATTAAATAATGTCTAATTTGCTTTAGGAATGTACAAATGTCAAGTGTTTCGAAGTGGCATGCTCGTTTTGCCTAGAAAGTTCAATGCGGGCAATCTCGACCAAAAACAACAGGTTTTGTGCACGGGCATAAAAGACATGTCCAAAGTTCTTACCAAGTGGGAAAATGAGGTTTAACATGAAATTTGAGCCTAATGGGATTTTTCCATTAATTTAGAGTTTTTTCCCAGCTCGTTTGGGCTTTTAACGGACAAAAAGGGGCATTTTTGGGCTTAAAATGGCCTTAAAATGGTAAAAAAATAGCCTAAAAATAGCTCAAAGTAGCTCAAAAGGCCACATCAATGACTATTCCATAGTTTCTCAAGTTGTGTGAAAAGTTTTAGAGCCAAGAATGAGCTCATTCTGACATATGAGCAAGGAGATACAGCCATTCCTTTACAGGGTGCTAGTGTAGTCCCGTGCTGCTTCAACTACATGGTTGAGGTTATGAGGCCTCCAATTAGGGTTTCCCCTCCTCAAATAACTACTTGGGGTTCTCCAATGAAGTACTGAAGCTTCCAATGAAATGGTCACGATGAAGAAGGGGTTTAACAGGTCGAATGAGCATTGCATCTGTACAATTGGGAGCGAGGCTACACCTAATCATCACACACACAAGAGTTTTAAGCTAATCTTGGTTCTTTTTCAAAGTGGAGCTTTCATGGCTGGAGTTTTGTTCTTTTTTAGTGTGTTTTTGGCTCCAAATCGTCTACACCTTGCTTGATTTTGCTACGAATCCTCACAGTCAGAGGCCCGACGCTTTCCTAGTCGCACTTCGCACTTGTGTGACACTTTTTTGCTAAACCCGAGGCGAAGTAGGCTAGGGTGAGCATTCAAAAGCTTCATTGAAGGTTTCAAATTAAAGCTTAAAGCTATGGAGCAACAAGAGCAAGATGGGGTTTGGTTTGATTCAGTCACAATGCAAACGTTTCAAGATTTTGTAGTGTTTATGCAGCAACAGCAAGTTGCGAAAAGAAGGGAGCTTTCCTCAACCAAAGCGCTTTAATCTGTGGTGAAAAAAATGGACCAATTTGAAGGTAAAGATGTAACAAAGTATCTTTGTGAGTATGTAAAGGAAATGGAGCTACATTGAGTGCCCGAAGCAGAGATGGTGCAAAGTTTTGAACTAGTTGTGGTTCCCGAGATCAGAGAGCATGTAAGGGGAATTAGAAATGAGCATGGGGCAACTTGGGAAGCATTCAATTTAGCCTTAAAAGAATAGTATTTCATGGAGGACTCCGAAAGGGTAACAAAGAGAACTTTTTTAGAGTGGGTAGTTCGGCCAAAAGAGGGACTTTCGCCTACCGAACTGCTAAGGGAATTCGAACGCCGTTATGATCAACCTTCAAGGACTGAAAAGGCTACCCTAAACTTGGAGAAGACAGAGCTCTTTTTGCAGGCCGCAGGTAAAGAGATTCAAGAAAGTTTAGAGCTACTACTTGAGGCTAAGGATGCGGAACAAGGCTTAAAGACTAATTGGAATGAAGTTGAAGACTCCATTTCGCTACTAACTAAGCGACAACGATGAAGAGACAAGATGATAGTCAACCCTAATCAAGTTCCAAGTGTTCTTGAGAGTCCCATAAAGCCTATTATTGTGGTTCCAAAGAGTGACAAGTCCATTCTAGATGATATTGTCAAGGGAATGCAAGAGCTAAAGCTAAAGCTTACAAGGCTAGAAGAAAAGGGACAACCATCAGGACAATCTATAGGGCAAAGACCTCAAAACAAAGAAGGCTTTGTAAATAGATGCATATGGTGTAATAGTACTGACCATGGAAGGAGGGATTGTGAAAGTTTTAAAGATGCTTTGACAAAGGAGCTAGTTTTCTTTAAAGATGGAAAAATTCAATTAAGTGAAACAGGTAAGCTCTTGGGGACGAACTTTGGAAAAGGTGGGATGAAGAAGCTAATTGAGGACATGACTACTAGCCATGCCATCTCAATGGTTGAGGCAGCCGCCTATGGGTTGAAGGTGGATCCTATTAAGAAAAGGGATTAGTCAAGGTTGGAGAAGAGGAATCTAATGGTATTGGAGAGCTATGGCCATGTGTTATACAATCTGCTATGAAGGGTAAAATGACTACTGAGGTTTTACATGAAGCTGGAGACTGCATTCGGCTAGAAACAGGTTGGAACGACCCTGTGGACTCTTTGTCAGTGCATGCATACATTGCCAAATGTCAAGAAAATGAGGCCATTATTGAAGAGAAACATAAGCGCAAGAATGGGGATGAAGGGCCTTCAAAGCGGGCCACGAGGAGTGGAGGTAAAAATGACACAGTGCCTCCTAGATCACCTTCCCCGCAATAGATGCCTGTCCCCGAAGTGCCTATGCAAGAAGCCTCTAAAGAAAAAAAAGAAGGATGCAACAAAATCCAAAGCAAAGGGTCCGGCCTACAAACTCCAATCCAATATAGAGGCAGCAACGGATCTCAAAAAGGTTTTGGAAGAGAGAATTCTAGACAGTAAGGTGGAATTCACCTTGCGTGAGGTCCTTGGTATAGCAAAGCGGGAATTCCACGAAGAAATAATTGATATCATAAAGAGGAAGCGGCAGTCTCTTACTGAATCTATCCATGTACATGGTGAAGAAGTGACTTTAAATGCATAGGGTGTACAAGTCTATGGCGAGCAAGGTGAAGAAACTATTGTTGGATGCTACAAGTCTAGGGGAGGAGTAAAACACGTTCGCTTCCTGGATGATGAAGATGAAGCTGAGACCACTCACAAGAGTTACTACTTGAAGAGTCACTGGGCAAGAGCAACTACTGAGACCCTGGTAAAAGTGGGAGACTTAGAAGAGCCATACATTGCGTTGATAGATTATGGGTCAAAAATTAACCTCATGTCAAAAAAAATTTATCAAAAAGAAAAATGACCAATTGATATAAATCATGGATGGATGATTCATAAAGCAAACAACTCATGAGAGCTGTGCGGAGCTTGTCCAAATGTAAAGGTGACTATAGGAGATGTGAAAGATGACCAAAATTTCTTCGTGTAGGAGATGTCTACATACCCTCTTATCCTTGGGAAGCCATACATCACTGCTACTCGCATGGAAACCAAGGTAATGGACAATGGGTCAGCTTATGCTAGGATAAGGAGCATGGATGGAAAGCGTGCAGTACAGTTCCTTACTATTTGTGTGGACCATGAAAGGGACCGTGAAAGTCTTAGAGAGCAACCCTTGCCAAGACAAACAAAGAATTCAAGGACTACAGGGATATAAGGGGTTTTGGCCATGTACCATTGTAGAGCGGGATTGCAGTGGTACAAGAAGAGAGGAAACATTTTCTACAGGTTTTGTAGGATTAACAACATTTGGATCTATTGCTTTTACAAAGTGTGAGGACTAAAAGCGGGGTGAACGACAACATGTAAATAATGTACAAAGAGGTTTGAAGATGAATTGTTTGCTAGAAGATGATGAATGCATTGTAGGTGTGTTTGATGAGTGTTCGTTTGTGGATACTATGCAAGATTTGGAGTCTTTAGTGGATTGAAATTTGCATATGGGAAGTGAGGTCGTGAAAGTATGCTCAATAGAAATGTACAAGGTCATTGAGGATTTCAAAAATGCTCAAGGTGTTGATGTATGAGTGGATACTACGTATAAGTCTGTGGCAAAGAAAGTGAAACCAGTGGCATTACCTCTATCAAAAGATTGCACAAATAAGATGGAACAAGTTGCTTTGCAACCTAGCCTTCGTGACCCAAGCAAGATTGGACACAAGTTCACATAGGATTCTTTGAAGGAGTTAAAGGTTGGTTGCGAGGACAGTTTGACAAAAGATGAAAATATATGCTTTGAAGACATGCTTGCCAAACACGGAAAAGCTTTTGCATTTGAGCCTTATGAGATAGGGTGTGTTGATCCATCCATTGTTGCTCCTATGGTGATCTTCACTATCCCTCATGTACCTTCGTACTTGAGGCCTATTCTTGTTCCAAAGGCTCATTTCAAAACTCATTGAGTTGCTTAATGAAAAGATCAAGATGGGTATTTTGGAGCCTTCTTGTGCTCCATATTCAAACAGGTGGTTCACAGTTCCGAAGAGAAATGGTTCTTTACGCTTTATTCAGGATATGCAACCTGTAAATAAGGTGACAATCAGAAATATGGATATAGGGCCATTTGTCAATGAGTTTGCTGAGGCATTTGCAAGAAGGGCAATACATTCTATGGGAGATTTGTACACAGGGTATGATCAATTCCAACTAGCAATGGAAAGCAGGGACTTGACTACCATGAGGACACCCTTGGGTTTAGTAAGGATGTGCACCTTACCTTAGGGGGCAACTAATTCAGTTGCACATATGATGAATGGTATGAACAAAGTCCTAAGTGACTTCATATTGCAAACTACAATGCCTTTCCTTGATAATGTGCCAATCAAAGTATGTGATGTAAGTGATATAGATGTGGCTCTGGACTCAAGGGGGTGCTGCAAATATGTGGCAAACCATATCAATGATTGTGATGAGATCTTGTCAAGATTGGAAGAAGTGAACCTTACCTTGTCTGGTCAAAAGTCAGTGTTTGGTGTGAGCGAAGTTCTTATGGTGGGACATATGTGTCGGCCATATGGTAGAAGGTTTTGTCCTACAAATATTGATGTAATTCAAAAAATGAAAGAGACATGTATTAATGTAGTTTGAAGGTTCTTGGGTGCATGTGTGTTCTATGTTATCTGGATTTTGCATTATGCGCACTTGGTAGAACCTTTGTATCAACTTTTGAGAAAGAACCAAAAGTTTCAATGGGAAGAAATGCATACACATGCCATGAGGAAATTAAAGAAGTTGTTGCTTATGTCTGCGACTTTGAGGAAAGCAAACTATGAACGTGGAAAGATATGTAATTGTGATAGTGGATACTAGCCCCACAGGAATTGGATGGGTGATTGGGCAAGATAATGATGATGGCAAGCGATATGTGGTGAGGTTTGGACCAAAAGTCCTAAGTGCTAATCAACGCAACTATCCACAGGTAGAAAGAGAGTTATGGGGAGTAGTCATAGCTTTGAAATGTGACAAAGAGTATTTGATAGGAGCAAATGTGATAGTGGAGATTGATTGTCTACCCCTTCTTGGAATGATCACAAGCTTCTCAACTCCCGACATTGCTATGTTGAGATGGATTGTCTACATAAAGTCCTTGAATCCAAAATTTAAGCATATTGCAGGGAAAGATAATCCAGTTGTGTACATGCTTTCAAGAGCAAGGTATGAAAATGAAGAAGAAGAAGACATGGTTGTCATAGGCGATGATGTAGGCACACAATTCTATAGTATCTCTCATGCCAAGGGTGATCATGTTTGCCTATCAAATGCACTTGAATCATTTACAAAGGACCTATATCAAGGTGGCTGGTTGCTCATTGGACGCTATCTGAGCACTTTGACAAGTCAAGAAGGGTGGACTGATCAAGAGTTCAAAAGAATGCCTATGGCATTAGGAAAGAAATGGACTCATTTTCGGGCCTTTTAGCTCTAGTGAGAGAATGCTCCTTAGCCAATAGGAAGAATGCTAACGTTATGTAGAAAAAACCTTTTTTCTCATTTTGAAAATGTCCATGAAAACCATTTTGGTGAAATTGTCACTATCATCAGAAAAGTAAGGCGCTTGATAGTGACATCTTGCACAAGCGCCGAACGCCTTTTTATGACCCGTTGTTGCTATCCTATAAAGTGAAGTACTTGTACTTGTGCATCTCGCACAAGCATCAATCCCCTTTTTATGAAGTACTCGCAATTCAAATTCGAACAGTTCGTACTTGATAGTGATTGATAGGTACTATTTAAGACTATGAAGGAGTTAGAACCAAGCAAATAGAGGCCATTGAGGGGTCTCTGGGACCTCTATTCGCTTAGTTTTGACCTCATGAGGCCCTAGGATTAAGATATAGCATTTTTAAGCCCACGGATGCATTCGAAATGTCCAAAAAGCTTAAGATAACACTTTAAAATGTTGAAATCTGACGTCTCTAGCTCAAGATATAGCATTTTTAAGCCTAGGGCCTCATGAGGTCAGTACCAAGCAAATAGTGGCCCTTGAGGGTCAGTACCAAGCAAATAGAGGCCCTTGAGGGTCTCAAGGTCCTCTATTCGCTTGGTACTGACCTCATGAGGCCCTAGGCTTAAAAATGCTATATCTTGAGCTAGACACGTCAGATTTCAGCGTTTTAAAGTGTTATCCTAAGCTTTTTGGATGTTCCGGATGCATCCCTGGTATTATTTTTTTATTTTGAAAACAAATCTTATGTGTTTTCTCTCATCGCACATCACATCACTTATTAAGATTCACAGACATGGATTTTTGTGTACATTTAAGTTGGGCTCTTGAAAAGCATTTTGTATGAGCATGCATTTAAGTGATCGAGTAAACTTTTACGTATGTACTATGAGAAATAGAATTCCAAAAAAAAACTTTTTCATTTTTCATAATTACCTCTCTCTATGCTGAGTTGGCATTTCTTACAGGGCCCAAAATTGAGTCCAAATTTCTCCTAATGGATACTGTTTGAAAGATGGGTACTTATGGAAGCGTCCAAAACAAAGAAATGAAATGCCGATGAGAGTCGTGAATGATAAGGACGCTCAAAATGAGCTTATGAAAAAGTTTCATGAGAGTCTTTATGTTGGACATAGAGGTGTATGGGCCACCTTTGCTAAAAATGAAAGAGAGGTATTGGTGGAAAGGTATGTATAAAGATGTATGTCACTTTGTGGAGTCCTATGAAACCTGTCAAATGTATTCAAATTCACGTCATCGTGATGGGTTGCACCCTACTTACCCATTTGCCATGCACTATAAGTGGGTGGTAGATCTGGTTACAATGCCATTGGGCTTATGGAAAATGAGATACATAGTGCTTTCGCGGGAAGATTTAACCAACCAAGTTGAAGGTCGTGCTCTAAGAACAAAAAGCGCAGAAGGGATATGTAAGTTCCTCTTGGATGATGTAATTAGCCATTATGGCTGTGTTGGGGAAATAACAGTGGATAGGGGTGAGTTGGATGCTGACAAAGCAAGGGAGTTTTTCTCTAGGTTGGGCATTAAACTTGCTCTCACTACTGCATATAATCTTGAGGGAAATAGTAAATCAGAGCGTGGGCATCCTCCTATCATTAAAGCTTTGGCTAAGGCCTGCAAAGGTAAAATGGGAGAGTGGCATAGGTTATTGCCTTATGCTTTATGGGCTGATCGTACAACTCATAGCTCAGTTACTGGTTATATACCTTTTGAGTTGATGTATGGTCAGAAACCTATAATGCCAATTGAGGATGTAATTTCCACATGGAATGTATTACCTTGGGAAGATGGAATGAGTAGGGAAGACCTTCTTGCTTTGCGCTACAACAGTTAGAAAGAAGGCCTCAAGGTATTGAGATTGCAATAGCACGATTGAAAGATGCAAGGTTAAAGAATAAGGACAGATTTGATAAGAGGCATACGCTTAGACCTAAAGCTATTGAGGAAGGTGATTGGGTGTTGGTGTATGAAAGTAGTCTTGAAAACCAACATTCAACAATAAAAAAGCTTTCAAAGAGATGGTTTGGTCCTTATGTGGTTCAGCATGTACATGGGAATGCAACTTATACCTTGCATGAATTAGATGGGACCAAAATGAAGATACCCATCGCAGGGAAAAGAATCAAGTTATTCAAAAGAAGAGGAGATATAGATCCCTTTGATTCACAGGAAAGTCAGAATGAAGGATCTGATGAAAATGTTATGGATGTGGATGAAGAACGAGAGGATGATGCGCTAGATTTCGTTGCAAGTGATGACGAAATTGATATGTATGCTGACTTAAATAAAGACTGAACTTGCAAAAGATATCTGTGGCACATGCCCGGGGATGTGCAAGTTTAGAGGGAGTGGATGTCATGTCATGGCACATTCATAATGTGAAACTACAATATCTACCTCACTCTCAACGCTTTTGTTATGTGGGACCAAATGCTATGATGTACATAGTGTGATATATGCGAAAACGGATGCCATGGTTGTCGACGTGTACATACCTTGCCAGGCAGGCGAGGCCAGGGATGTGACACCATTACATGTTTTACCACATTAAAGAATGTCTAATTTGCTTTAGGAATGTACAAACATCAAGTGTTTTGAAGTGGCATGCTCGTTTTGCCTAGAAAGTTCAATGCGGGCAATCTCGGGCGAAAATAGCAGGTTTCGTACGCAGTCATAAAAGTGCTTACCAAGTGAAAAAATGAGGTTCAACATGAGGTTTTGCCTAGAAAGTTCAATGCGGGCAATCTCGGGCGAAAATAGCAGGTTTCGTACGCAGTCATAAAAGATGTGTCCAAAGTGCTTACCAAGTGAAAAAATGAGGTTCAACATGAAATTTGAGCCCAATGGGATTTTCCCACAAATTTAGGAAATTTTCCCAGCTCGTTTGGGCTTTTTACCGACAAAAAAGGACATTTTTGGGCTAAAAATTACCTTAAAATGGTCAAAAATAGCTCAAAATAGCTCAAAATGCCACATCCACGACAATGCTGTTGTTGCTCAAGTTGTGTGGAAAGTTTTAGATCCAATAATGAACTCATTTGGGCATATGAGCAAGGAGATACAACCATTCCTTTACAGGGTGCTAGTGTAGTCCCGTGCTGCTTCAACTACATGGTTGAGGCTGGGAGGCCTCCAATTAGGGTTTCCCCTCCTCGAATAACTACTTGGGCTTCTCCAATGAAGTACTAAAGCTTCCATGAAATGGTCACGACGAAGAATCAAAGCGTACATTTAGGATTTTTAACAGGTCGAATGAGCACAACATCTGTGCAATTGGGAGCGAGGCTATACCTAATCATCACACACAAGAGTTTTGAGTTAATCTTGGTTCTTTTTCAAAGTGGAGCTTTCATGGCTGGAGTTTTGTTCTTTTTTAGTGTGTTTTTGGCTCCAAATTGTCTACGCCTTGCTTGGTATTGCTACGAATCCTCACACTCATAGGCCCAACGCTTTTCTATCGTACACCGCACTTCTTGACACTGTGTCTCGTCACAAGTGGTATCAGAGCAGTTTTGATTCTGCAACAGTGATGAAAGCATACGGGCAACAATTGAAGGAATAAATTGAGGTTATTCAATGGCTCCTTATAGATCTTAATGCGTGTGAGAAAGATAATAAAGGAAAGAGAATACCTGATGTAGAAGCTGAAAGTAGAGAGGTTGTAATTAAAGAGCCGGGGCTACAAGCTTCCAGATTGTATCAACCTATCATTATCCATCTTTGGTAGAACTCCCAGATTATTAGTTTTGACCATCAAAACCTTGGCTAAGGTATAAAAGCCAATTTTTATAAGTTATTGTCAAGTTTTGAATAAATACACAGCGTGAGCTAACGGCTCTCACTCCTCTCCTTCTCGCGCTTCCTACTCCCTCCCCGGTTGTCACATTGCAGTTGCGTTTGTTGCATTGCAACCACAGGTAAGAGCTCTACGCATTGACGTAAACACATCACAGTAATTCATAGTTTTTGGCGTCGTCAACCCGCAGCCTAATTTCATCATAACTAGGAATTTACACTTTCAAATAAAAAACTAAGCATAGGCGGGGTATTGGGGCATCATTGCTAAGCATTTAGATGCATTCTGGGTCGAAAACGACTAGATAAAAAATCCACAGCTGTTAATAATCACGATTTTTCAACTTGACCTAAAGTGGGGTTTGAGACCATAAGCATGTGTGCTTAGGTCTTATAACATGTTCTAGAAGTTTCATTACGTTTGGATGTCATTTGATGCTGTAACGGATGTGATTTGTCTGCCGAGAGCAATTGGCTTTTGGTGATTTCAGTCAATTGAGTGTAGCTTGAGTTAGATGCGAGTTGTTAGTTGTTTTTCGAGAGATTGACAACCTCTTGTAGCCTCTATGCACTAGTCGAGTCATCTTCGTCCCACGATTGACAATTTAATCGTGGTTCTCGCTAACACTACAATAACTTAGGATGGTGAGGTTAGACATGCATCCCACATTTGGCGCCGTTGCCGAAGATCGAAGAGACCTAAACTAGGAAAAACACGAGCTTCTTGTGAAGTTATCCTTTAACTTCCTCTAAGATCGCCTAGAGTTCAAAACTTTCTTTTAGAAACCGCATAGCCTAAGATTGTCGTCTTTTGCTGTGTAGAGCTAGCTTGGAAGTAATCGTACTTGCTGAGTACCTTTTAGGATTGTAGGATTGTAGAAATAGATTAGGATTTTGAGGATGATTGGTAGACAAATTCTTTTAGAAACCGCATAGCCTAAGATTTTCGTCTTTTGGTGTGTAGAGCTAGCTTGGAAATAATCGTACTTGCTGAGTGCCTTTTAGGATTGTACGATTGTAGAAATAGATTAGGATTTTGAGGATGATTGGTAAACGAGACAAGTCTTAAGATCAATGCTCAGAAAACCATAAAAGACAAGAAAACGAGTGTTTGTGGACACTTTCCACAACCCCATTGCATGAGAATCGGGTAAGTAGGATCCGAGGTGGATTTCAGAACATTGCTCTCTCTGAAAGAATCATTGTGAGTTGCTATTGGAAGTTGCAGAATTTCAGGTCTACAGTTAGAAATAGCACAAAAAGACTCTAAACCACTCAATCCGAATGGAGAGTAATCTTAAAAGTTGTCTGAACCAGTTGGTAAGCTCAAGGACACTTCGAGGTAAAAATTCAAGAGTTGGCCAAAACTCAGATTATTTACTTTTTCTTGACATTTTAGGCCAAATTAAGTTTTGACTTGATTCATAGGCTTAAAATAGCTCACAAAATGACTGTCCATTGAAAAATTGCAAAATTGGTTCATTTCAAGCTTGAAGTTAATAATCTTGATTATTAACTTTCAGCTCAAATTTTACCAAGGTTTATACAATTGACTCATTGCATGTGTACAAACAACTTTTGTAAGGGCACAAGAGATTTGGATCACCAAACTGGCAAAAAATTGGGTAAAACTATTGGAATTAGAGTTGCAGAGAAACACACATAGCTTGGAGAAGACGAAGGAAGCTCAAGGCACACAATAGAGAGTGTGTTACTTAGTGTGCAATGGAAAGATAGATAGCCCTAGAGTGATGGGCGTATATACAATGCACGGGGGAAAAAATCTCCTAAAGAGGGAAAAAATGCCCCAGCGGTCCTAGTGTGTTCACACACATCACTACCACATGTATATGGTAACAAATCCCCCCTGGAGTGATGCGGTGAACGAGAGCTAGCACATGAGTAAAGGGAAGTGCCATGCCCTGAGGACAGGATCAGTCCACAAAGGGGAGTAAGCCCAAAGCTTTGCGGAAAGCTTCAAGCTTCTCACGAGACAATGTCTTTGTGAAAAGATCTGCAAGGTTGTCCTGTGTTGGCACATAAGCCAGGCTGATCTCTCCTGCTGAGAGCCTCTCCCTGACATAGTGGTAATGCACCTCAATGTGCTTTAAGCGAGCATGAAAAACTGGGTTACTCGCAACTGCCAATGCGCTCTGACTGTCAGTGTAGATAGTGTTGGCAGTGTCCCGTCTAACACCCAAATCAGCCATAAGGCGTGTGAGCCATACACACTCAACCGTAGCTGTGAAGACTGCCCTGTACTCAGCCTCACAACTCGAAGTGGCCACAGTAGGTTGCTTCTTGCTCAACCATGATATACATGAACTGCCAAGCATGAAACAAAAACCACTTGTGGACACTCGCGTGTCAAAACAACCAGCCCAATCTGAGTCCGAAAAAGCATGTAAGTCTGGCGGCAATGATCTCCTTTTGGGATAAAACAAGCCAAGATGTAAAGTGCCACTAAGGTAGCGGAAAATCATCTTGACATCCTGCCAATGCTTAGACCCTGGGCTATGCATAAATCTGCTGACTTGTGAGACTGCAAACTGAATATCCGGCCTCGTGTTGCATACATAAATGAGGCAGCCAACAGCAGTTTGGTAAAGAGTGACATCAGCAGGATCGCCAGCATCATGTAGACTCAACTTCAAACCTGTTTCCATGGGAGTGGCAATAGGTTTGCAATCCTCAAGTCCAAACTTACATAGCAATGTCTCTATGTAACTTTTTTGACACAAGGCAATACCACCATCACACTGCTTAAACTATATGCCCAAATAATGATGCAACAGCCCCGAATCTTTCATCTTGAAAGTAGCATTCAAATCAGCCTTAAATTCAGCAATATGTCTCTCATTTGGTCCAGTGATCAGCAAATCATCAACATAAAGAACCACGATGAGAAATACATCACCCTCACGCTTTACATACAATGTGCTTTCTTTTGGACTGTTACGAAAGCCTTGTTTGACCAAATGAGTGACAGCTTTCTCATACCAAGCACGAGGAGATTGCTTCAACCCATACAAAGCCTTGTTACATTTGCACACTTTGTCCTCTTGTCCTTTTATGACAAAACCGCGAGGCTGTGTTACATAAACTTCCTCAAATATGTCACCATTCAAGAAAGCAGTAACAATGTCTAAGTGATGTACATCCCAACCAAAATGAGCTGCCAATGCACATAGAAAATGCACAGTAGTCATACGACAAGTGGGAGCAAAAGTCTCTTCATAATCTATGCCTTTTTGCTGTGCATAACCCTTTGCAACAAGTCAAGCCTTATGGCGATCAATCTCACCATCCGGCTTGCGTTTCAACTTGTAAACCCACTTCGTACCAATGGCCTTTTTGCCAGGAGGCAAATCACATAAAGTCCATGTGTCATTTTCTATAAGTGCATCATATTCTGATTGCATGGCAGCCATCCAATTTTTTGAATTCTGTGCTTCATCAAAAGACAGAGGCTCCTCAACATCATGTAAACTAGACACAGCCAAAGCATAACAATCTGATGCATAAGATGCATGGCGAGAGCCTGAACGAGTACGACTAGACAAAGGTGCATCCAATTTACTATCATGCAAAGTGTGCACCAGCCATTTTGGCATACCTCTAGCCTGCTCATTTTCAACCCTTTCCTCATCAAGTACATCATGTACATATGCATCAGTAATAGGCTGATCTAAAACATTTTCAGAAACCCCCATAGGCTGTACATTTGCCTCATTGGAACTTACGTACATTCGTATTTCCACCACTGAAAAGAGGCAACAAAGTGTCATAAATGTCCTGTGAGCTTACATTATTGTCTCTAGTACATGACAGTAAGGGCTGAACACAATCTTCCACAAACACTACATCCCGAGAAACCAGAATACGTTTTGTTTGCGAATGATACAACCTGTAACGTTTGCTTTCATCACTATAATCAACAAAAATACATTTGACAGCCTTATCATCCAATTTTCTGCGCTGCACTTGTGGCACCAAAGCATATGCCAAACAACCAAAAACACGCATGTGCTCAATAGAAGGTTTTCTATCATGCCATGCTTCATATGGAGTAATAGACTGCAAAGCTTTCGTAGGACACCTGTTAAGTACATAAGTGGCACACATAATGGCCTCATGCCAAAAAGAATGCGGCAAAGCTTGACTTTTGACCATACATCGTGCCATTTTCGTCAGTGACCTGTTTTTCCTCTCAGCAACACCATTTTGCTGAGGTGTATAAGGCACTGTACATTGGTGTTTTATCCCACGACTAGCTAGAAATGCATTAAATTCATGAGACATATACTCCCCCCCCTCGATCTGAACGGAGGGTGCCCAAGTACATTTTGAGACATTTTCAGCCATAGCCAGAAATTGTTTGAAGCACATAAAGACTTCGGACTTCTCTTTAAGCGGAAATACCCATGCATGCCTGGAGTAATCATCAATGAAAGTCACGAAGCGCAGGTAATTGCCCAAGGATGGAGTTTGCATGGGCCCACAAACATCACTATGCACAAGCTGCAACCTGCATGTGGCCCAAACTGAACCGTCCTTTGGAAATTTAGAACGCTGCATCTTACCCAAAATACAGCCTTCACAAACATGTTTGACAGGTGCTTCAAGAGGCGGCAAAGAAGCAACCATATCAGATTTTTGCAAACGCAGCAAACTGGCAAAATTCAGATGACCAAAACGTGCATGCCAAAGTTTTGCATCTGAAATAGCCCTTGAATCTGCAACAGCATTTGCAAAATTTTGTCCACACTTGTCATATAAAGTGAGCTTATACAGCCCACGGCACAGAAGCCCAGATGCAACAATTTCATCACCAAAACTGAGATCATGAACTGTACATCTGTCATCCACAAATTTGACTACAAGTCCAAGTCTAGCAAGTGCGGATACAGATAAGAGATTCTTCTTGATCCCAGGTACATAAAGTGCATCAACAAGTGTGAAGGAACTGCCATTAGCAGCATTGAGCACAATCTTTCCAACTCCCTGAACTGGATAAGAGGCGTTGTTGGCACAAGTGACTGAATTCCCATGAGGGACACACTCGAGAGAGGTAAACAATTCACGATGTGAGGTAATGTGCTTTGTAGCACCACTGTCGAAATACCACACATGTGAATTTGTAGCAACGACTGACAAGCATGCATCATGGACAACAGGATTGTAAGTGCACTCTACTCTAAAAGCCCATTCTTCATCAACATCAGCAACACAGTCTCCTTTCACAGAAGACTCAACAATCGCTGCATTTGTAGTGGAACCAGCATTTGCAGTGGAACCACCCTCTTTCTTCTTAGCCTCTTTGGCCTTCAACTTAGGACACGACTTGATCAAGGGATCATTGGCTTTACAATAATGGCAACGCATCTTCTTTTTGCCCTTATCACCAGAATTGCCAGACGAAGTACTGCCAGCAGAAGCATTAGGAACATAATTTTTGCCACTCGCAGCAGAACCATAAGAAGTGGCTGCATTGCTGTTACCACCCTTTCTTTGAGAAGCAATAAAAGCCTGTTCAACTGCACGCTGCCTAGTCCTGTTTTTTCTGGAAAGTGACTCTTGCAACAGCAATGTGCATAATGCATCAAACTTGACAACTTCAGGATTTCCTTGGGTCATCAGTCTCCAAATACTAGCAAAAGTCTAGTAGGAATCTGGTAAGGCATCAAGAACAGTCTGCACAAGGGAACTGTCTGAAATGACTTCACCTGCAGAAATAAGCTGCTCATTGATATCCTTGACACTAGCAAGGAAAGTGTCCATATCATCTTCCTCATGCATAATCTTCGACTCCAGCTCTTTACGCAACAAAGCAATTTTAGCCTCATTGCGGCTTGCATAAAGACCTGTAAAATATCCCAAGTCTGTTTTGCAGATTTTGCTGAACGGATGTGAGGAACAATGGTGCGCTTCACAGACAACGCAATCAATGCATGAGCCTGCGCATCCTTAACATCCCAACGAGCTTGTTATGCCGTAGGCAAAACAACTCTAACAGCTGCAATCCTTGCAGCAAGACCTGCAACATCCTCAACATCGCCTACATCCTCAGAACGAGGACGTACATCAATGCCCTGCACAATGTTCCAGACACCCTTTGACGCAAGAACATGTTGCATCATATAAGCCCACATAGGGTAGTTGTCCCCATCCAACCTATCCTCAACACCAAACATCTTGAACACATCTATGTTGTTGTTGTCAGCCATGGTAAATGCTGCACCTGATGTGAAAAATGCTCGAAAATAGGAGAAACGGAGCGGGAACAACCTGTGCTCTATAGCACAAACCGTAGAAGACTATAAGGCACTTGTTATGCAGAAAACGGCACCGACAGAAATTCTGCACAAAATGACGAAATAGCCTGTGCAGTACTGCCTGTAGTGGAAACGGAGGCCGAAATGAGCCCAAATCAAAATTCTGAGCAGACCAGGCCCTTCGAGCTCCCCCAAAATTTTTGTCAACCTGCGAACGCTTGCCAAAGCTCACTGAAATCGGAGAAAGTGAGCAGGCGTGTGCTGGAGCAGCTGGCGACTAAGCCCGGGAGGACGTGACCTGCTCTGATACCAATTGTTGGAATTAGGGTTGCAGAGAAACACACACAGCTTGGAGAAGACGAAGGAAGCTCAAGGCACACAATAGAGAGTGTGTTACTTAGTGTGCAATGGAAAGATAGATAGCCCTAGAGTGATGGGCGTATATACAATGCACGGGGGGAAAAATCTCCTAAAGAGGGAAAAAATGCCCCGGTGGTCCTAGTGTGTTCACACACATCACTACCACATGTATATGGTAACAAAAACTAAAGTTTGTAGTGACTTTTTGAATCTTGAGTGTAAATTGGGAAAAAGTTTGTCCAAACTTGTGAAATTTGATTCATAGGCTTATATTGATGTGATAAACATGTGTACATGCTCAGTTGACCAACAAGATGCAAAAAGTTGCCACTTGTAAATAATCGTGATTGTTTACATCTTCCCCATTTTTTAACTTTTTTGACTAAGTTAGCATACCACTAGTTTTACCATGTTGTAATAAGCCCACAAACAAAATTTGGTAAGATTTGGATCATTGGATTGAAAATTGTGACCAAATTTGCAAAGTTAGGCTGCAGACAGAAAGTTGATGAACATTTGACCAAAAATTGTCCAAACTTGATGAAACTTGGCTAGGGACGTGAACTTGAGGTGCTTAATAGACCTGTGTCATAGTTGGGACAAAAATTTGCAAAAATTTAACTGGAGTAAATAATCGCGATTATTTACATCTGCTTCAAAACTTGAAAATTTGTCAAGCATATCAAGTAGACCCCACAAATCAATTTTGGTGAAATTTGGATCACAAAAGTGAGACTTAAGCCAGATTCTTGAAATCAAAGTCTGCGGACACAAAATAGTTGATAAACTTGATCAGATTTTGTCCAAACTTGTTGAAACTTGTCCAGGGACTTTAGCAGGTTGTATACTTGCCAAACCAAGCCAAAAAGTACAAAAAACTAGCAAAAGTAAGTGCTCACGATTATTTACTACTGCTACCCAGGGACATCAATTTTGACTTTTGAACTTGTAAACTGTTAGACCAACATAATACAAAGCCACCGGGCAATTTTGGGTTCATCAGATCCAAATTGGTACATGTTCAGTCAGTTTCCAGGTTGCAGATTAATCCTTTGATTTTTTGCTAAAGTCGAATCTGAAAGTCAATTGCTGACTCCCATAGCTCGATTTGAAGTGATACACATAGACCAATCATGACAATTAGCAAAAACTCTACTGTCTTTATTGAAGAATAGCTAACTTGATCAAATTTGTACAGGAATCAAGTTGCAGACGAGGAATCGACAATTCAGTAAAGGTTGCAATCAAGTCAAGTGGAAATTGACGACAAGTCAATCCAAAGGTAAGTACTCTATCCAGGTCTTAACCAGTCTTTATGAACCTTAGATATGGTCGTGTACTAGGAAATAAAGGCATATTCAGAGAAACCTCCAGTAGAGTATCCACCGAAGATAGCATGAAACAAGGCAATTTCTTGCATACAATCCTTGAAGAAGTCTCAGACACTTTTTTAGATTCAACATCTAAAATGTCTTCTTACTCGACTCACTCGGAAATCGGAATGACAATGCGCTATAAGCATATACTCTCTTTTCATAAGACTTACCGTCATGGAGCTCAAGTTTACTTGGACCCTAACGAGGAGTCTGCTATTCGCATTGATGACCATGGTATTGACTTCGAAGAAGAGATTAGGGCAAACAAACAAGGAAAATGTACATGGACAGAAACGGAACTCAGTATGTACAAGTCAAAAACCTTGATGTGATAGAAAAATGGGGGTTAGAAGTAAACACCATAATTCCAGATATGTCAGCAAAAGAAGGACCACCAACTTTAGAATTCGAGGATACGATCACGTAGATTTGAAGCCTTTGAAATGGCTTAGTATGGATAATCCTAGGATCGGAGTCTATTGCTAGGAGGATAGAAACGTAAAAGATCTTCTGTGGACTTCGAATGCCAAATCAAGACAACTAACACCCATGAAGATCATCTATATCTTCAAAATCAAAGACAAGGGATCATCAGACCTACCAACCTACCTGTTTAGGGATTGTTATAACAACAACTTTGCTATGATGACTTTTGAGGAGGTAGAACAAACCAAATACCAGGGGTATTCACTCAGAATAGGACCAACTGCTAGGAGACCGGGATTTGAACCAAACAGATGCATCAGACCAGCTGATTTTCAGAAATGGGTCAAAAAATACAGTGGACCAGGGGATCCATATGACCACTTAGCAAGCTTTAAGCAAGTGCTAAGAGCAGAACGTATATTCAATTTCCATACTCAATTCGAGGGGTTTGGAATGACATTAGAAGGAAAAGCATTGACATGGTTCCGAAACATTCCACCAAGGTCAATCATGGACTTGAACACATTAGCCCAACGATTTCTAGCTGCGTGTTCCAAAACGGGGATCAAACATAATACGATAGCTCAAATCTACAGCTTTAAACAGAAACATGGTGAGTCTGTTAGGGATTGTGCAACTCGAATGAAACAATACATTGCCAGATGCCCAGGGCTAGAGATACTTGCAGAAGAACGACTCGTATCTTTGTTTGTAGAGGGATTGCTAAAGAAAGAACATCATGCTATACTCTATAGTAAAAAGCATACAACCCTAGAAGAGAGTGTGTCAGATGCTATTGACTTAGGAGAGAATTGTGATATTTTTAACGAAGAAGATGTCCCTAAGGATAACCAAAGCGAGAAAACAACATCCACTAAACCAGCACAAGTGGGAACGGCTGCTATAGCACCACTTTTAGCCATAGAAAACAACATCCACTAAACCAACACAAGTGGGAACGACTGCTATAGCACCACTTTCAGCCATAGAAGATATACTCAAAAGGATGAATGACATGATGAACAACATGAAAAAAGCACCTATGAGGGGACCAGGACAAGGGATACCTCAACAGGGACAATTAATTAAGCCACAAAAATGGTGTGCAATTGAGGGTAAATGGACCAACCATGGGACCCACGAGTGCTACTTCCGACCAAAGTATGATGGGAATGTTTAGTACGTGCCTATGAGGCCACAAGGACAACCCATGTACAAGTATCAACCTAATATGGCCCAAGCTCAAAGACCACCAATGGGTATGGAAAGACCTCAACCTGTGTTGGTCAACAACCTTCGTACCCATGACATAATGCAGTGCTTGTAAAGTACATGCACTTCGAAGGAGTCATAGATGAACAAGCATTAGTGCCTGTTACACCCTATGTGGAAACTAGTCCATCTACAATGATGGTAGAAGGAGATTGGTATAATTCACATCCACCACCAATGGAAGAAACCGCGACTTATGCTCCACCAAAGCTCGCACCAGTGTATTATGTAGCTAATCAAGGTGTCAGACCTCCCATGGTCAGACCCATGATTAAGCCAAGAATGAAAAACTGTCACAACTGTGGTGCAGATGATCATTGGAAAAATGAATTTCTAGAGCCTGACAAAAACCTCAAGCCAGTTGAAGCCTATTGCATACAATGTTCCAAAAAGAGAGGAGTCCTAAAAATCCTTTAAACACGAGTAAAACAGTAGTAAACATAGTCCAAGTGATACCTAGTAGCTCATCAGAGAGTGAACCGATTCTTCCAATCAAGGTAATCCCTAGAGCCTAGGCTAAGAAAAAGAAACACAACTCCTCTGATGATCCAAAAAATACGAAAGTTTCCTCTCAAAGGATCAAAAGAAGCAGAAGCAAAAGATATGAGATGAGAAAATAGAAACAACGGGTTGAAATCGAAGAGAAAGCAAAAAAGCTATTCCAAAAAAAGGTGAAAGAAACTGGAAGTGAAATCAAGGAAACAACCGTGAAATCTCGAGGATCCATTTTGGTTGATAAAATTTTTGAGCCTATTAATGCAACCTTGGAAGCCTACCAAACACGACTTAAAGCAGACCAAAACATGAAAAACAAATGGAAAAAATATCATTCTCCAGACATGGAAGCAGCTAAGCTGGAAGCTTATCAAAATTTGATAAGAATCACGCAAGAAATGCTAGAAAAACAAAAACCCAAGCTTGAAAGTATTGCAAAACTTGAAGAGCTTGTGGTAAGAGACACTAAAGAAAAACCCGATGTGGTGGCAGAACCCCACCTTGAAACAAAAGAACCAGAACTTATAGTGCCGGACAACGAAGATGGCTTAAATGAAATTCCATTCGTAAAGGAAGACTGGCCAGGACACTTATGGGAAAAAGTTAGGTCAATGATGGGATCCTAACTCTAAAGTCACCTCCTATAGAGGAAGTTTGGTTGGATAACCTACCTTCTGATATGAATATGGATGTACAATCCTTGTATGGGGATTGTGGATATGAAGCTTCAGGAATGTCAAAACCATTGACCTTGAAAACATTACCCTCTTACTTGGGAGATAACGAGGATGAATCCATAGTGTGTAAGACCACTCAAGTAAAAAGAGCTGAACAAACCCTAGAAGTAGACAACATTCATTCAATCATGTCTACACCCATCCAATGCACTCTTATCTTGGGAGAACTTTAAAACTCAGACCATATTTATGGAATGATCTACAGAAAACCCTAAAGAAGGCGGGGATAACGGGGCTAATCTCAAAAAAATTGGAAAAATTGAAAAACGAAATGGACAACAAAGAGATTCGATTTGTTCAATGAACAAAGTCAGAGAATATTATGAAGGGGAAGAAGGAAACACCACCCTTCCAGTGAAATATAATGACATTGAAACCATGGCAATACTGGATAGTGGAGCAGGCATAGCCATAGCCACGACAGAGTATGGGAATCCTGGGGACAACCAGCCATTAGACAAACTTGAATGAAATTGCAATTGGCTGACGGACACATTGAGAGACCATTAGGACTGCTTGAAAAAGTGATAGTCAATTCTTGTGGAATTGAGTATCAACACACTTTTGCCATAGTAGACTTTGGAAAAAAACTCAATTATGAAATCATATTGGGAAGACCTTTCATGCGACAGGTACAACTTATCCAAAATTGAGAAAACAATTATCTGTACTTGAAGCAAGTGGGATCTATAACAAGGGTAAATCTAAAAGATTACACTTATAGAGATGTCTTGAAAACACCCATACAAGAGTTTGATTCAGTCTCTTCGGCTGAAACTAAGCTTCCATCCTGGTTAAACAAAGACACTCCTATTTGGATGTGTGGAGCTTCAGAAAATGGGAGTTTAAAATGAGAAGAATGTATTTTAGAAAGGGATTGCACAGATGAAGCCTATGTACCTGAACCCTTTCTAGAGCATTTGTTTGAGCCATTCAAGTGGACTCAAATTTTAGCGACCATGGATGTATGTGTGAATACATCTATGCCTACTCAATTTTGCAATGAGGATGGCTACGACATAATTCTCATCCAAATGATTTCAACCCTCAACATTGAAGATGAAGATGAGGACTTGATGAAAGCTCAACAAATCTTTTCAGACCTCTACTATGATGCAACAAATGAGTTAGATGAACACTCAGCTACCTCAGAAGATTGGGGGCAGAAAAAGAACATATGAGAGCTAAGCTACTCTTGAAAGGAGGGGAGGAAAAGTTTTTTGACTTTCCTAACCAGAAATCAAGAAGACAAAAATGGTATAGACGAGAAAGAGACACCAAAAATGTGAAAACACAACCTATGCCATTAGTCTCCAGTAGAACACAATTCCTGATGCAGATACATGCAAATGATTGTGTCAAGGACAAAATCACTGGCAGAATCCTTCAAACAAAATCAAGAAATGTCTAAAACATCGAGAATATCTAGGAAGGATACTCAAGCAAACCAACATGATAAAAAGCCAATCATGACACCAATTGAGCGGAAAAAGAAATATCAAGAGTTGAAAAAAGATCTAAAGGGGATATATACGACCGAAATGGAAACCACAGAAGAGGATGGTAAGGATGTAATGAGTGTTCCATCCCATTAGAAAAAGTATACTCTCCAAGATTGAAAAATCATAGTCAAACAACCTGTTAGGGAACTAAGAAAAAAGGGTGAGTCCTACGAAGGGCGTGAAAACGCTAAAAAGATAGACTGACTGAACCAGGAGAAGAGCCTAGACCTGCTTACATTGCAAACGACCTAACAGAGAAAGGGTGAGTCCTACGAAGGGCGTGAAAACGCTAAAAAGATAGACTGACTGAACCAGGAGAAGAGCCTAGACCTGCTTACATTGCAAATGACCTAACAGAGAAAGAAGAAGAGCTCTTGCTAAGCTTGCTAAAATAATACCAAGATATCTTCGCTTGGTCTTACAAGGATCTCAACGGTGTTGATCCAGAAATCTGTCAACTTACCATATCCATGAGAGATGGTGCGAAACCAAGTAGACAGAGGCCATACACGTATAATGAGACACTTGCTAGGAAGATAAAAGAAGAGATTGAAAAACTAAAGGAAGCCGAATTCATTTACAAAATTGAACACATAGATTGGGTGTCTCTAATGGTGGTAGTACCCAAGAAGAATGAAAAATTACGATTGTGTGTCAATCTCAAAAAAGTGAATGCAGCTACCATTAGAGAGACCTTTCCTCTTCCAATCACTGAGCATGTTTTAGAACGAGTTGTAGAAAAAGAAGCTTACAACTTCTTAGATGGCTTTTCGAGATACAATCAACTTTTGGTTAACCCAAAAGATCAGCATAAAACTGTTTTTGCAAAAGAATGGGGTATTTTTGCCTATCGGGTTATGTCGTTTGGGTTAACTAATGCTCCAGTCACATTTCAAAGGTTGATGAGCCATGCTTTCAAAGAATATCTTAGGAAATTCTTAGAAGTATATATGGATGATTTACGCATACATTCATCAATCCATGTGGATCATTTTGAACACCTCGAAAAGGTATTCGAAAATGTAGACTTTATAGGATTTGCTTAAATCCTGACAAGTGCACATTCATGGGTAGACAAGGAAAAATTCTTGGACATATAGTGTTTAAAAATGGCATAGCTACTGATATTGAAAAAATTCATGTCATTGCTGTTTTACCTAGACCAACAACAATCAAGGGTGTACAAGCCTTCATGGGGCATTGTGGATATTACAGACGGTTTATCTACATGTACGCTATAATTGCAAAACTCATGTATAGCTTGATTACACACTTTGAGTGGATCGAGGCATGTGAAGAATCCTTCATGAAGCTTAAGCAAGCTCTCACCTCAGCTCCAATATTGAAAGCACCAGATTGGAATAAGATATTCCACATACATGTAGATGCTTCCGATTTTGCTATTGGTTGTATACTAGCTCAACCAGGAGACGGGAAAATTGACTTTCCTATTTCTTATGCTAGTCGACAGTTGAACATGGCGAAAAAGAATTACACCACCAACGAAAGGGAAGGATTAAGAATGATCCATGCCATTAAAAAAGTATAGACATTACCTATTAGCCAACAAGTTTGTGTTGTTTGTGGACCACCAAGCTTTGTTGTACTTGGTCAACAAGCCATGCATCACAATAAGAATAGTGAGATGGTTCATCATTCTTCTGGAATTTGATTTCACTGTGGTTGTTAAAAAGGGCACTACACATCAATGAGTAGATCATTTTTCAAGGATTGTTTTAGGAGAATCACCTAAAGGGGTAGACGATGATCTACCAGATGCCTATTTGTTCTCCGTGGAAACGATACCTTGATGTTCCAAAAACATGGTGTCATTGATGACAATGGCTCAAGTGGATTCACAAATACCACTTCCTATTACGATCGGATTAATTGAGCAATCTGCTATGTATCAATTACTAGCTAGTAGGCTATACAAAATAAATCGAGATGGAATATTGCTCTTATGTATTAATCCTAAATTAAAAAAACAGTACCTAAGTCAAGCACATGTTACCATAGTAGGACTTCACTTTGCGGAAGACCAAACTATGCAACGAATCTTGAGACTTGGAGTATTTTGGCCAACTATGAGGAGTGATGTTCGATCTTTTGTAAAGGATCGTCCTCAATGTCAAAACAAAACACCCATACCTCATGTAACATTGTTTCAATTGTCACCTGTTCCTAAGTGGAGTAACTATCTGTTTACTTACTTATCAAGCCGAATATTTCCTGAGGATACGAGTAAATGTCGTCAAAGAGAAATTGAAACTGAAGCAAGAGACTATGCTCTTATTGGGAACCAATTGTATTGGAGAGGTAAAGATCAACATTTGTGTCTTTGAGCAAATGAAGACGAGTATATTACGATTATAGAACAAGCACATGCTGGATTAGCTGGATTCTAGTGAGACCACTGCAAGGGCAATCTTGATGGCAGACATATGGTGGCCAACACTTTTTGCAGATGCCAAAGAATATGTTCGAAGGTGTGATGCTTGTCAACAAGTAAAAATGCCAACACGTGTAGATAGCATGCCCTTCAGACTAATGACGGGGGCTAGAGCTTTCGCAAAATGGGGTATAGATTTTGTTGGGCTGATACAACCACCTGCTTATAGAACCCAAGCTCAATATATCATTGTAGCTACAAACTATTTGACCAAGTGGGCCGAGGCTAAAGCAACTCAAAAGAATGATGCCAAAACCACTGCCGCATTCTTATATGAGTATGTATTCACAAGATATGGACTGCCAATAGAAATTGTTAGTGATCGGGGAACTCATTTTCTCAATGAGGTAATCGCGTATTTGCTTAATGAGTTTATGGTCATCCATAACAAATCAACTCCCTATCACCCAGAAGCAAACGGATAAGCTGAGCATATGAACAAAATTCTTAGCTCGGTGTTGACTAAGGTGGTTAATTCAGGAAGGATAGACTGGGAAATGAATCTCCATGCTGCTCTATGGGCTTATTGAGTTTCATTCAAAACAGCTTAAATGCTACACCCTTTAACCTTGTTTATAGTCTTGATGCCATACTGCCAATAGAATTTCTATTGCCGACATTAAGGGTAGCAAGGAATCTTGAGTGGACTGAATGCAATAAAATTGTCCACCCTAGATGGTGAACCAATGGCTAATTGGATTAGTGGATGTCATTTAAAGAAATACAATTTGCCGCTAACCAATGGATTGCTAGAAAGAATGCATGCAACCACACAAATGAAGCCCAAGAGAAAGCTCGGCTTTGAATACTCAAACGGAAAGCTGCTCTTAGGAATCAATAGATACCGATTCCCATCAACACTCTGGAAATAGATGACCGACAATGGGAATTACCTAAAGATACAGTTTCAATAGACGATGACAGATTAGACGGAATGGACATGCACATCAAAGTACAACTCAAATCATAGCACCAATGCTTTGGTCGACACAGGAGCTAGAGTAAATGCAGTTAGTTATTCCACGTACAAGAAGGCAAAAAGTCAAGCATTGACAACAGGAATAGCGACAATCAAAGGATGGAACAAGAACCCAACCCCAACATTGAGAGTAATCAACTTGAATGTGATAGTACATGGATGTTCATGTCCTCATCAATTTGTATGATTACCAGATGAACACATGAATGAGACGATGATTCTTGGAATTTCATGGATGCGGACATACAAAGCAGTACCAAATTGGGATACAAATCAGTTCAAGCTATCACCTATAGGCAGGCAACTCATTGCTCCATTTGCACCAAGCAAGGAGAAATGGAAAGGAAGCAATCAACAGACCAAACCACAAAGTAATCAATCTTCTCCGTCCCCTTGACAAGCGAAGGCTGTATACAAGTAGCATGCAAGGAGTCAGGCAAATTTGGGTACCGAAAGCACAACTTAAGGATAAGTCTATTCAAATTTGGGTACCCAAAACATCATTGACAAAACAAAAGAAGGTTCCAAGGGTAAAAACATAGGGATGAGCATTTCCAAACAAGGAACCTAACTTGAAATGGATTTGGAAGAAAACGCACTTATCTTCTCCACAAACCGTAAAACCAATCAAGCAAGGGCGAGTTAAGTCTCAAAAGACTCCAACACACTATACATCACCAAGCAAACCAAGCTACGAATGGCGAGAAAAAGCTCGACAACAGTCAAAAGTGCTACCAACAATGCAAGCAATTAGCATGCTGAAGCATCCTGATGGTACAATCAAACAGAGAGCACACAAGCTACAAGATTTTCTCTTTGGAAGACAGCATTAGAAAGCCTCGACATCAGAAACCATTGAGTTAATTACTCAAGACCCAGCTCTTGCATAGCATAGTGGCTTGAATTGCATTGATCTTCAAAGCATGGTAGAGCCAACCACGACTATGCATAGATATGATTGTTCAACCCATGCACATAGTCGTCCCGGAGTATGTCATCTAGGAGGGATGGAAGGGCACTAAGTAATTAAGGGCAATGTTTGAAGAGGGAGGAAAAAGTTCGATGTTAACGTGTGATTTTTTACAAAATTACCTAATAATGCCCTTATAATTCATCATCAAGGAAAAATTCACTGATAATATCTTCTCAATGAATGTAAATAGTGTATATATTATAAAAAAATAATAAAAAATAGTCTTTTCTGGTTATTTTTCATCATTTTTATTGATAATGAGACTTAAAAATAGAGAAATCGAGCAAAAAACAATAAAGCTATGTTTTTTCAATGGATTTTCTTAATTATTGGATTTTCACTTTACTTTTTTGGAGCATTTTGTTATTTTTTTGATTTTTTTTAATAAATAGGTCAAAAATTAATAATAAATAGCAAAGAAGCTCAGATGGAAAAACAGAAGACACGATGGTGATCAGAAAGACAAGGCGGACAAGCACAAAAAATTTCAATGAAATCAAAAGATGGAAGCGAAAAGCCTAAATTAAGCGGCCAAACCTACTTTTGCAAAATTCTTGCAGAATGAGCTACAGAAATCCGATCAAGGAAATTTTTGAGTCTAATATAGATTTCACGGCTTAGTAGGACTAACAAAGGAATCTGTGGAAAATTGGTTCGGGAAGTCCAGGTATTGATATCCAAGGTAGGCTAAAACCACCTCATTCTACTTGTGGCCTTTGCAAAGAGCTTTTCGACCTCCTTCGTGCGTCTTTTCAGTCTACAGTTGCCCGTTTTCAGCGCCGTCTCACACGAGACATGAGGGGTAAGTTCTTTACTCATCAATGATCCATTTTGTATGACCGGTAGCTAGTCTAAACCCCTAGAAAAAACCCTAGAAACCGAGCAGTGCACGAAGACCTACGATAAAAAATTGACCATAGTGGCATGTCAGTTGGACCAAATCGGATGAGATTTGAACGGAAGCATGCCCTAATATAATATAACCTTTCTCTATCATCCCTTGACCATTCGGCAGGGGTCAAGGGGGTCCCCAATAGAAAAGCTAGGTTTTTGGCAGATGCCATAATTCCGATCTGACTCCACATACACCTTGCCTACGAGGTTCATATACAATGTATATGATTGGTTTTGTGAAATCAATCAAGCAAAGCCCTCGAAAAGCAAAAAATGGCTCAAGGGCTACAAAGCGTCAAATTCGACATACGGGATCAAATTGACTCCAAATGAGCCAGAATTGGATGAGTTGCTTCACGACTATGTTGCGGACAAGTCCAAAGCCCCCAAAATTGACTGACCAACTCAATAGGCAGTATAGTCACAAAAATCAGAGATTTCAGAGTCGACAAAGCACAAAGTGATGCCGACAATACCAAACTTGACCAAATTCAATTTAGGACTTGTTTTAGGTGTATAGAATGTGTTTAGGTCAAAATTTTTAAGTTTAGCAAGAAAGTTGTGATTGCTATAAATAATCACGATTATTTACTTTTGCACTATTTTTGCTTGGAACTTGTATCATCACCTCACCTATCATGTGTAAACACCTATTACATGCCAAAAATCAAGTATGAGCCAAAATGAGCACCTATAACTTGGAAAATTGCAAGAAAACGCAAAGAAGTCTTTGCAAGCCAATTTTTGGGTTATGGACCACATTTCTTGATTCAAATCACCTCATATCTCTTATACAGAGTCTATACAATGCCTAGAACCAAGTTGTACAAAAAATTGTTAATTTTGGTAGAAAATTTAATAATTACGATTATTTACTTTTATGCCAAAATGGGAAAATTTTGCTATTTTGCCATCATACATCCAAAGTACATGATACATTAAGCCCACTAGCCAATTTTGAACCAATTTGGAGTTCAAAATCTCAAATTTTCATTTTATCTACTATTTAAGAGACCTAAAGCCAAAAGCTGGTACCATTTTCACCCTATGCATCCAAATGAGCCCATATTTCACTCAGAGCATGTATTTGGTATATCCTTCAAGCTTATGATACCAAGTTTGCAAAAAACTGGAGAAATTACTCAGCTGTAGATAATTGCGATTGTTTACTTTGGTTGCAAATTTTTGTTTGAACTTGACATTTTTGTTCCTTGTATGTTTTAATGCATCTATGCTTGTTCAAAAATTGATTTAAAGCAAATTGGACTGAAATTGCCAGCATTTCAGACTAAAGGACACTTCAGAGAAAAAATTGACAAATCTGCTAACTTTGACACTCTATTCACTGAACAAGAGCCATGCAAGCAGCAAAGAGGGCCAAGAAGAAGCTCAACTAGAAAGAAAAGTTGCAGGAGCTACCCGCATACCAACTAGATCCAGATTCAGTCAAAGCCGCCAAGGCAGCCTATCTTTCAAAAGAACAGCTCGAAGAGCATCACATCACAATGTTCACCGACAGATTCAAGAGTAAGGAGGGACATCAAGTAGAGTTGCAACTCCTACCAAAAGAAGTGTATGATGTCACCGTGAAGCCTGAGACCAAAGAAGCCAACCGCAAGCTAGGACTCAGAGATTTCTATGAGCAGGAGCCATGCGGTGTGGATTTCCAAAAAGCTTATGAGCTTTTATCCACGATCAGAGAAGATGGAACTGCACAGATTTTTGACCCTCAAGGGAATAAAGTTGAAGTGGTGATAACAAAGGAAACAGTGGCAGAAGCACTCAGACTGCCCACAAAAGGAATGACAATGAGGGCAAGGGACAGGAACACGACAGGTACTTTCACCAAAGAAACTGTCGCATCCACCTTTGCTGACCTTATTCACAAACAGGTTGAAGAGCCAGCCAAGTTATACCACCAACACTTTCATTTCCTTGCTAAAAGGCCACCAAGGTATACCACGCCCAACCATGCGGTTGCCACCACCTTCACGCAAGTCCTTAAGTCAACCACTAGGCAACCGGTGGACCACACACAATATGTCTTGACCACTTTGAAAGGCACAAAGAAAGAAGGAAAGATTACTTACTTGGGTGCACCAGAGGTATTGACAAGAATTGCATACCATGCCATTGGCATGGCCAACAACCTACCACCTGCCCCAAACCAAAACACTTGGATAGTGTCAGCTCAACCATCTCCTCAAGCTACAAGATCAGCCAAGAGATCCTACAAATCTGATGAAGAATCGGCTGAAAGCTCGCTAGAAAGGCACAGCAGTGAAAGCTCGCATAATGAAGAAAAGAGAGCACGAAGGGAGGAAATGAAGAGAAAAGCCGTTGCAGCACACCAAGAAGAGCCTGTGCAAAAGCAAGCGCGGTTTGAAAGAGAGAAACACGCATACCAACGCAATCGACAAGCACAAGGAAAAGACCCAAAAAAATGGGTGCCTAGTGGACTTAAGGGACCAAGGACCAAGCATCAGACCAGGAAGCAGGCTGAAGAACCCATTGAAGTACTGGAAAGGATGTACCAAGAAGTAGAAGCTTTAAAGCTAAAGGAAGCGAAGAAGCGGCAAAGAAGGCCAAAGAGGCGGAAGAACATCAAGAGCATGCAGAGGAGACCATTGCACAAGGAGAAGCACAACATGCCCAAGGTGATGTGTCTCCCCTCATCTCTTCTCTTGTCTCTGAACACCAAGATCAACCAATGCCGAGCCCACCACCATCACCGGGAGTTAAAGACACAACAAATGAGCCAACAAAAGAAGCAGAAGCTGAACATGGAAAGGCAGATGAATCTGCACAAGAACTAGAACACAAAGAGGCAGTTGAATCTTCACACAAAGCTGAATCTACACAACGAGCACCTGGATCTACTCAAGAGCAGCCAATAGAGAAAGAGCTAGAGATAGAAAAGGTAGCAAGTCCTGCAACAAAAGAGGACACCACACAGTGTGAGCAGCTAAAGGAGCAAAAGGCATAGGAACCACCCTCTACCATATCACAGTAAGAGAAGGCCGAGGCACCACCCTCTACCTCCACGAAAAAAGAACAGCTACAACTACAAGAACAACAGCAACCAACTATCCTGACACAACAAACAGACACCCATGAGGCTGTAGAAACATGAAGACAACTGGCACGCAATGAAGACTGGCAATGCTACTCACATGCATCGAAGTGTTCATTGAGCCAGAGCAAGCAGGCACCCCTTGGATGTCATTCCTCGAGGGTAATAAAGGTTTGTGCTATGATCTCAGTGGCCAACCTTCCGAAGAAGTCCTCTATGGCTTCTACGCCAGATGCATGTTTCTACCTTCACACAATATGATGGCGTTTGAGGAAGCATTCTACACGGGATTCTTCACCTGGCGAACGAAAATATTTGCGCCAGTGATCAGCAACCGCACATCAAAGTTTGTAGGCGACTCAGCAGTGGAGCTCAAAACAGAGTAACTATGCAGTTTTTGGAAGTGCCAGATAAAGAAAGGAAGATCAGATACCAAAAGACACTAAGTGCGCTTAAAGACCGCCTTGTTAGTCACCAGCCCGAAGACTACTTCAGCCCATAAAGCTGTGTCAAGGGATGACATAGGCGAGGAGGGAGGGAATGTTAGCAGCAAGCTAACACGGATACCATTTTTCGGAGTTCTCATTGTAAAACACTTATTATTTTGATAAATCGGGAATATTGTAACTCCTATTTTCTCGGATAAACTCTGTAATTAATGAGCCGGGGCTACAAGCTTCCAGATTGTATCAACCTATCATTACCCATCTTTGGTAGAACTCCCAGATTATTAGTTTTGACCACCAAAAACCTTGGCTAAGGTATAAAAGCCAACTTTTAATTGTAAGTTATTGTCAAGTTTTGGATAATGAAATACATAGTGTGAGCTAACATCACTCACTCCTCTTCTTCTCGCGCTTCCTACTCCCTGTCCGGTTGTCACATTGCAGTCGCGTTTGTTGCATTGCAACCGCAGGTAAGAGCTCTACGCATTGACGTAACCACATCACAGTAATTCGTAGTTTTTGGCGTCACCGACCCGCGGCCTAATTTGATCATAACTAGGAATTCATACTTTCAAATAAAAAACTAAGCATAGGTGGGGTATTGGGGCATCATTGCTAAGCATTTAGATGCATTCTGGGTCAAAAACGACTAGGTCAAACATCCACTGTTGTTAATAATTGCGATTTTGAAACTTGACCTAAAGTGGGGTTTGAAATCATAAGCATGTATGCTTAGATCTTATAAACATGTCCTAAAAATTTCGTTACGTTTGGATGTCATTTGATGTTGTAACGGATGTGATTTGTTTGCCGATGAGCGATTGGGTTTTGGTGATTTCAATCACTTGAGTGTAGCTTGAGTTAGATTCGAGTTGTTAGTTGTTTTCCGAGAGATTGACAACCTCTTTTAGCCTCTATGCACTAGTCGAGTCAGCTTCGTCCCATGGATTAACAATTTAATCGTGGTTCTCGCTAATACTACAATAAGATAGGATAGTGAGGTTAGACATGCGTCCCACAGAGGTAAATGATCAAAGAAAAATAAGCGAGAACCAAGAAAGCGAGAACCACAAAGAAAAATAAGCGAGAACCAAGAAAGCGAGATTCTGCATAAATTCTGGCAGAGGATACCGATGCGGGAGAAACGACGGTCAAATGTGTTGGGGTATAAAGCCCAATGTGGTCGCCCAGGTAAGTGGGCGGGCCGCCAGGTATGTACATATATTCTTTTGTAAAAACCTAATAAGAACTCACTATGCTCTACACATTATAGTAGAGCGAGTTCACCATATCATCGTGCTCTTCTTCTCGCACTCTCTCTCGCGTCACACTTCCGCTCGTACTCCTTCAACTGGTATCAGAGCTCAGATCGAGGCTCGGGGCAGCACTGCAGGAGGCTAGAGTCACCAGCTCAGATTGGAGTGAAATTCGACAGGCAAAGACACGGCCCCAAATCCTATGGGAGAACCCGAAGGTCTTGGTGTTCTCAAAATTTCATTCTGAGGTCATCTCGGCCACTGTTCGGCGTCGACAAAGGTCTCGCAGGCCATTTTCGACTACGTGGTCTCGACGGGTGCAGATCCGACTCTGCAAATTTGGGGTTTTCGGCCTACGACTGCAGGTGCTGAGGATATCGACACTCCCAGAGTGTTGATTTGTGGCTGTCTACACATCGAAGGACGGCTCACAGTTCTTGGAGGCGTGTCACATACGACACAGGCGCATCTACACACAGACTGTAGGCGACATCCACTAGTTCATCAGGTAGCTTGTGTTTGCTGCTTGATATTCCAGATTTCATCCTGACATTATAGGTACTTTCACATGCGATGTATTGTCAGAGATGATGTATGTCTGTTGAGGGTTTGTTGGCTGTGAGTCATGCAGCAAACAACCGCCACAGCGGTTACAACATATAGTGGGAAATTTGTGGATGTATGACTTTGTGAGAAGTCTATGTACTATCAGATTTACTGCAGCCTTTGTTGAGGGTCGAGTGAGGCTTTATGGAGCTGGGGGATTCTCGAATGTTGAGATCCTTTCGGTGATACAGGTCTTGGAGCGATCCCTTGAGCACCCTTAGATAGGCAGCTAGGATGTATTGACTGTGAGTTAGACAGTTGGGATTGCATCTTTGCTTTACTGCCGTTGAGGCATTGTCGCACTCTATGCTTATAGGACAGTGACAGGACAGTGAGAAAAAGTACAGGTGCAGGACAGGTTTACCCGCAGCTTACAGTGTCAGAGAGACAATGTTTTTTGAGCTGTTTTTTGGTCTGTTTTTAGTACACCAGAGCCATTTTAGAAAGGAGACTCTGCCAGAATTTATGCAGAATCTGAAGCTTTCTTGGTTCATTTGACAGGTTGATATTGGTTCAGAGGTCAGTTTACAGGGGAAACTCTGCCGAATTTTTCCCAGGAAAGTAAACTACTGTGAAGCGTAGCTATGGCTGGATCACAGGACACTGCTCTTTACAATATCAAGAAGCTGGATGGAACCAATTTCCCATTGTGGAAGAAGCAGATTTGCCACGTGTTGGTACAAAAGAAGTAGATAAAACTTATAAAGCTCAAGGGGATAAAACCAGAAGATATGGACGAAGATGAATGGAGCGAAATGGATGAATTGGCACTTTCTACCATTATGCTGACTTTGGTAGAAAGCGTTTACTTCAATGTAGCAGACGAGATGTCGGCTTATCAAGCATGATTAAAGCTGAGTGATCTTTATGAGAAGCAGAGTGCAGCTTCACAGGTATACTGGCTTAAGAAGCTTGTTGACTTGAAGATGAAAGAAGGGACACCTATGTCCAATTATCTGAATGAATTCAACACAATCTATAGTCAGTTGTCAGCTCAAGGTGTCAAGTTTGATGAACCTGTTATAGCTATGTTCTTGTTGATCACATTGCTGGAAAGTTGGGACACTTTTCTCACAGCTTTGAGTAATTCTGCACCTCCAGATGGTTTGAACATAGCAGGTGTAGAAGGAAGTTTGCTTACTGAAGAAACCAATAGAAAGACAATGGACAAAGGCAAAGGAACAGCCTTAGTTGTCAGGGGAAGGACCAAAGAAAAGTACAAAGGTGGAAACAGGAATCAGTCTCGTAGCAAGTCCCGCAGTGCTAAAGGCAAGAGTGACATAGAATGCTACCATTGTGGCAAGAAGGGTCACATGAAAAGAGACTGCAGAGAATGGAAAGTAGAAAAAGGCAAAGAGAAAGCTGAAGACCATGGTGAGAAGAACAAGTCCTCAGTGAAGATTCAAGAAATAAATGTGACAAACACTGTTGCAGAGGATGACAGTCTAGTGTCAGGAGACATCTACTTCTTGAAGAATGCAATGGACTCAGCTCTTCTTACAGCATCTGATGGAAATGCACTGAGTGACTGGATTATAGACTCAGGGGCATCACTTCATGTGTCTCCAAACAAGGAGTGGTTTACCTCTTATGTGACCACTAAAGATCATGTGCGGCTAAGCAATGGGCAGACATGTGAGATCTTAGGTGTTGGAGATGTACAATTGAAGTTTTAGAATGGCTCTTCTTTCACGCTGAAGAATGTGAGACATGTTCCCTCAATTACAAAGAGCTTGATCAGCACATGTTTACTTGATGATGCTGGCTACGTCACCACTTTTGGAAAGAACATGTGGAAGATATCTAAGGGTTCTATGACAGTAGCACATGGAGTAAAGTCTGGAGGACTTTACATGATTTATGTATCAAATGTCTCTAAAAATGTAATCAATGTAACCGAGTAGCCGAACGTTTCTTTGTGGCATAGCCGGTTAGGACATATGTCCAAGAAGGGAATGGAAATCTTGTCTCGTTCTGGTTATTTGCTTGGCTTTTCATTTAATGATTTTGAATTCTGTGAACATTGTCTGTATGGTAAGCAAACACGGCAGCCACATAAGCATAGAAGCAGTAGAAGAGATACACAGTTGGCACTTGTTCATAGTGATTTGTGTGGACCTATGCCTAACCTATCTCTAGGGGGAGCTTCTTACTTATGACATTTATAGATGATTACTCGAGGAAAGTATGGGTTTACTTTCTCAAGCACAAGGATGAAGCGTTTAGTGTTTTCAAAACGTTTGTGACACTTGTGGAGAATCAGAGTGGCAAGAAGCTTAAATGCTTACGCACTGACAATGGTGGAGAGTATGTTTCAAAGGCCTTTCAAGACTTTTGTGAGTCAAAAGGTATAAAATGTGAACTTACTGCTCCTTACAATCCTCCTCAAAATGGTGTTGCTGAGAGGATGAATAGGACCATACAAGAGAAGGTCAGAAGTATGTTGTCTAATGCACATTTGCCAAATGGGTTTTGGGCTGAAGCTGTATCAACAGCTGTTCATCTTGTAAATAGATCTCCTAGCAAGGTTTTGCAGAAGGATTCAGTGCCAGAGATGGTATGGTCAGTCAAAATGTCCTCATACAAGCATCTCAATGTCTTTGGCTGTGAGGCATATACTCACGTTCCAAAGGAATTTAGGAACAAACTTGAGCCAAAGAGTAGAAAGTGCATCTTTCTAGGCTATGCTAATTCTGGTGAGATGGGGTACAGACTTTGGGATCCCGAATCCAGAAAGGTTGTCCGCTGCAATGATGTTCACTTTAATGAATCCAAATATCATTCTAAACCAGAGAGGGTTGAGGAGATTAGAAGAGTTGTCTTCCAAGAAGATGGACCTGCACGTGCACGACAAAATGTCAGGGCTCAAGAGGAGCAAGGACAGGATAGAGTGGAACCACAGGTTTTGGCTGAGCCTGAGCCACCTATTGTGCGTAGATCTGGACGTGTCACGCGACCTCCTGATAGGTTTGTTCCATCTATGAATTATGTCATGTTGACTGATTGCAATGAGCCTTCATGTTACAAGGAAGCAGTGCAAATGAAGGACTCCGGGAATTGGCAATTGGCCATGCAGTCAGAGATGACAGCTTTGCATAAAAACAAGACATGGAAGCTAGTTAAATTACCACAGGGCAAAAAGGCTCTACCTTGTAAATTGGTTTACAGGTATAAGATCACCGCTCATGATAGTCAGCCAAAGTGCAAAGCAAGGCTTGTTCCCAAGGGCTTTAAGCAAGAACAAGGCATTAACTTTGATGAAGTCTTCTCTCCGGTGGTCAAGATGACTACATTGAGATGATTTTTTGCATTGGTGCCATATTAGATTTGGTGTTGCACCAAATGGATGTCAAGACAACGTTCTTGCATGGTGATTTAGATGTAGAAATTTACATGCAACAGCCAGAAGGGTTTGTTGAGAAAGGCAAGGAAGATTGGGTATGCCAGTTGTTAAAGAGTCTTTATGGCTTAAAACAATCACCGAGGGCATGGTACCATAAATTCCACAAGTTTATGCTTTCTCAAGGCTACAAACGTAGTGAGTTCGATCACTGTCTATATACAAAGAAGGCTAAGGATGGTAGTTGGATGATCCTTATTTTATATGTGGATGACATGTTGATTGCTGGTGACGAAGGAAATTTGGAATAGCGGCCTCTACACCAAAACAAACTCCATTGCGCCACAAGGGAAATGAGATGAGGGCACCACCTAGTCTTGGAAGCGTGGACTAGGACCGCTACACAAAGAGAGAGAGAGAGAGAGAGAGAGAGAGAGAGAGAGAGAGAGAGAGAGAGATCACTATGAATGAAGCATTAACCGTAGTGTGTGTACAAGGAATGGATGACTTCAAACACTCCCAACACAAATAGCATATAGATTACCAAACAATCACTCAAGGATTAGCCAAGATCACATCAAGCACTCTCACACGCATATAAAACATTTCTCTTAATTAACATAAGTAAGAGGGGGAGAGGTTACTAGCATGAAACAATTTGCACTCTAGGATGTGCAAGAATAGAGTGAATGAATGAGCTTATGGGCTCATGGTGAGTGATACAAAGGCTCAATGGGGCTGAGGGAGGCTTGAAATTACAAAGGGGATGGACTCTTTATATAGGAAAGAGAGTGATTAGGAGTGAGGTTAAGATCCAAGTGTAATTTGTACAAATGAAGCTTGATTAGGGACATTCAACCAATGAAGAAGCTCCATCCAAGTGATTTGTTGACCAATTAGCTCCATCATCACTTGTGTTGTCTTCACTCCCTCCTCCATAGCTTGAGTCCAAGAGCTTCCTTATTTTAAAATGTAAAGAATCTACATAAAATCAATACATATCTAGTAATAATAGAAAGGGGTTGAATGAGAACTTATGAATTACAACAAGATTAAGCATGACTTGAGAGGTGATTAGAAGAGGAACTTTGATGGGTTTTTGAGCTTGAGAGAGAGGAGGAAGGAGAGGAGGGTGAGAAGACTAATGGCTGATTTTAGAGAAGGTCTCAATGTGGAAAAGGAAGGGTGTGTGTGTGTGTAAAGGTAGAGGGGGTGGTCTCCACCACAGTTGAAAAAACTAGCGTCCACCATTTTGGCCATATCTCCTAGACCGTAGATGCAAAAATTATAAAAAAAATATGGCCGGAATCTCCAGCTCATCAGCTACAACTTTGATGAAGACAACTTTTCTTGGATCGGAGTGGAAGTATTTTTTAAAAATTCAGCAAAATCATGTGTCTGGTTTCTTCCTTTACCAAGTCTTCCACTTGGGTCCCATTTGTTTGAATCATCATATGGCTCCAAAGCCATGATGATATGAGCCACTCATGACCCTTGAATCATGGGTGCATGGCTCCACAACCACATCATATCTTTTCTTTTCACATTTACATATTTTCCCTTCCCTTTACCACTAGGTTCTCCCTCTACCTTTCACCTCCAGTGAACTAGTCAAGAAAAAATCATTTTTTAAAAATTTTTTCCAAGAGGTTGTTCTCACTCTTTCTTTTATTGTAAACCTCTAGAAGCAAGGAAAACCAACAAAATATGATAAACAAAAATTTGTGATAGGCTCGGATCATTGGCAAGCACTTGGAAGAAATTTCAGCTTTGAAGTCAAAGATGGCAAAATCGTTTGACATGAAAGACATGGGTGAGGCAAGTCATATCCTTGGTATGCGCATTGAGAGAGACAGATCAAAGAAGTTGATTTGGTTATCTCAAACAGAGTATATTGACAAGGTTTTGCAACGTTTCAATATGGAGACAAGGTATATTGACAAGGTTTTGCTTCTCAAACTTCACACCACAGAAAATCCTGCTGATCTACTTACAAAAGGACTTCCCTCAGAGAGCTTTGCGCATTTTCGCAAGCAGTTAGGTGTAGGGTAGTACATCACTTCTCTACATCTGTTGTATATTAGCTTGTATAGTAGCTTCTCTCACACTTAAAGTACCACATTGGACTTTAAGTGGGAGGTTGTTGGGGTATAAAGCCCAATGTGGTCGCCTAGGTAAGTGGGCGGGCCGCCAGGTATGTACACATATTATTTTGTAAAAACCTAATAAGAACTCACTATGCTCTACACATTACAGTAGAGCGAGTTCACCATATTGTCGTGCTCTTCTTCTCGCACTCTCTCTCGCGTCGCACTTCCGCTCGTACTCCTTCAAAATGATTCTTGAAGAAGGCTAAGCTATATGAGTTTGATGGCATAAGAAAGATATATAAAGATTTAGAAGTGTAGATAGAAGATCTTGAAGATTTGGATTATGCTTACAATATGGAAAACAAGACCACCAGACTTTTAAATGCCCAAACAAAGTGATCGATAAGGTAGTACGGAGCAAGATGACTAAAGTGGAGACTATTGTCGATGCACATGACAAAGGTATGTCATTTGACCCTCTTTTCTAATGCTTTACGTCTTTGATTAATCCTTTGAAATCTTCTGTGATCAAATTCTTGAGTAAAATTTGAGATTTAAAATTGAATTTCTTAATTGATTTGGGTAGTAAACATTGCTTCTTATTCTCTAAATTGATTGAGAAACTAAGCATGAAATTAAAGTGAGAAATTAAAAGACTTGTGGAGCTAACTAGTGATGATAAAAGGTCCACAAAAGAACTTATTGAAAATCTGTCTTTTTCTATGAATAGTCATAATCATAAGGGCAGTTTTTATATCATAAACATGGGTATGAATGATGGTATCAATTAGAGGAAAACACCTTTTGATTGATTATGAAGAAAGAAAAATCTCTTTTGAATCATTTGATGAGGATAGTCACACTCTCATGGGAAAGAAAGAGATTCTAAATCTAGTTTTGGCTACAAAATTGATAAGTTTATTTAGACAAGAGTGTGAGACTTTTATAACTCTTACAAATGAGTTAAAAGATGAATCTAAGGGAAAAAAAAGTCATTATTGCTAGAGAAGCTTCTAGATGAATCCAAGGATGTTTTTCCTGATGACCTGCCATGTATGCCTTCTCCTAGATCACTAAAACATGGAATAGATTTATATCCAGGATTTGAATCATACTCTTGCTTTCCTTACAAATTCAACGTAGATGAGCTTAAGGAAATAAAACTCCAACTAAACAACTTGTTGAAGAAAGGGTTGATTAGACCTAGTGTATCTCTTTGGGGTAGCCGTGTTCTTTTCCAGAGAAAGAAGGATGGGACTTAAAGGCTTTACATTGACTACAAGGATGTTGATAAATAAACCATTAAAAATAAATTTCATCTTTCGTACATTGAGTCAACTTAGCAGTGCGTAAGTGTTTTCAAAGCTTGACCTTTGATCTGGATACCACTAGATGAAAATGAAGAAGGAGATATTTTCAAACTGCTTTTTGTATACGATATGGACACTTCGAGTTGACAGTTTTGGCTTTTGGTTTGACTAATGCATCCGCGATATTCATGTGTTTAATGAAAAATATATTTCATCCATATCTTGATTACTTTATTTTGGTGTTTTTGGATTATCTTTTTTTAAAAGAAAACTCTAAGAATGAAAAGTATCATGAACTGCATTTAAAGAAAAACTCGTGAAGTCTTGCTTGAACATCAACTATATGCCAAATTGAGTAAGTGTTTCTTTGCCATGGTAAGGATTGCTCTAAAGAGAGCGTTCATATTGATTCTGACAGGTCAAGGCAATTGAGGAATTGTCAATACCAAAAACTATGAGAGATATGAGGAGTATTTTGGGGTTAGCACAATTGTGAGATGTCTAACTGAACTAACAAAGAATAAAAAGGATTTATATAATCTGAAGCATGTCAAGCTGCTACATTTGAAATATGGAAAGAAGAGGGATTAAAAATCATATTTTGAAATTCTAAAATCAGGAAAATCTTCTTTGGTTATATGTGATGCAAGTGGAGAACAAATGAAATGTGTTTTATATGAGAAGAGAAGAATTGTGACATATGAATATAGAGATTGAGAAGGCATGATTTGAACTATCCTGTGCATGATTAAGAATTAGTTGAAAATATGTTTTCACTCGTCCATTACTCAATAATATATAGAAGTGATGGCTTCAACTATTATATGAGTACAATTTTGATTTGAAATATTTGGCTAGAAAAGAAACAAGGTCACCAATGCCTTAAGTCAAAGACTGATATGTAACATCATTTATGTGGTCCGTAGTGATATTACATTACTCAATAATAGGTAGAAGTGATGGCTTCAACTATTATATGAGTACGATTTTGATTTGAAATATTTGGATAGAAAAGAGACAAGGTCACCAATGCCTTGAGTTGAAGACCGATATGTAATATCATTTATGTGGTCCGTTGTGATTTGATTAATTAAGTTTGATGTGAAGTGAATAATGATCGTTTCTACTCTAGCATTATCTCTTATTTAAATCCTCATGTGGAAGAGATGTGTGAGAGGAAATTTTGTTTGCATAAGGGTAACTTGTATTATCATGATTGCTTATGTATATTTGTAAATTCATCTTTGAAATATCAAATTTTGTGAGAATACCAAAATAATATTTTTAAAGCTAATCTTGTTTTAAACAAAAGATATGAGATAGTGAAATAGTCATTCTAAAGTTAGAACTAGAAATTATTTTGATTGTAGAAGTAGGCAGCTTAGAAGTAGGATTTTTCTTGAAGTTTTGGTTAAGTGAGATGTATCTTGTAAAAGATGCCTTTTGGATTGACTTCGATGTTCTATACACTAAAAACCCCTAAACCCATCCCCCCAACTCTGAGAATAGAGTTAATTTTGATAAGGGGATAATGTAATAGGACTTATCTATGAAAATTCTTAAAGTCAAAAGTATTGTAGTAGGCCACATCTTTCGTTGAGCATGATTTAAAAGATTCTTGAATAGTCTATTAGATAGAGAGTATTACTCTTATGGAAATGAGTTTAAGATATCGAGAGAGAAAATATATTCTCTTATCTTTAAATAATACACTAAAGAAATATTGAATAAAGATTAATGAATAACGGATAGTCTCTCTATAAACAATACAATAAAAACGTGGTTAAAAATTGATGTTTTTATTGATATCAATAAATTTTTTAAATATGTTTTAGCATAAAATACATGGACAAGATTAAAATAAGTCGAAAACATTGTGGAGACCTAAAAATAGCTTTTTTTAAGTCACAACCTAAAAATTGCATTTTCAGCCAAACGAAGAGGTTTTCCAAAATTTTGCCTCCATGTCCTTGTAGATGTTACCATATACATGTGGTAGTGATGTGTGTGAACACACTAGGACCGCCGGGGCATTTTTCCCCTCTTTAGGAGGTTTTTTCCCCTGTGCATTGTATATACGCCCATCACTCTAGGGCTATCTATCTTTCCATTGCACACTAAGTAACACACTCTCTATTGTGTGCCTTGAGCTTCCTTCGTCTTCTCCGAGCTGTGTGCGTTTCTCTGCAACCCTAATTCCAACAATTGGTATCAGAGCAGGTCACGTCCTCCCGGGCTTAGTCGCCAGCTGCTCCAGCACACGCCTGCTCACTTTCTCCGATTTCAGTGAGCTTTGGTGAGTGTTCGCAGGTTGACAAAAATTTTGGGGGAGCTCGAAGGGCTTGGTTTTCTCAGAATTTTGATTTGGGCTCATTTCGGCCTTCGTTTCCACTACAGGCAGCACTGCACAGGCTATTTTGTCATTTTGTGTAGAATTTTTGTTAGTGCTATTTTTAGCATAACAGGTGCCTTATAGTCTTCTACGGTTTGTGCTATATAGCACAGGTTATTCCCGCTCCGTTTCTCCTATTTTCGGGCAGTTTTCACATCAGGTGCAGCATTTACCATGGCTGACAACAACAACACAGATGTGTTCAAGATGTTTGCTGCCGAGGACAGGTTGGATGGGGACAACTACCCTATGTGGGCTTATATGATGCAACATGTTCTTGTGTCAAAGGGTGTCTGGAACATTGTGCAGGGCATTGATGTACGTCCTGGTTCTGAGGATGTAGGCGATGTTGAGGATGTTGCAGGTCTTGCTGCAAGGATGGCAGCTGTTAGAGTTGTTTTGCCTACGGCAGAACAAGCTCGTTGGGATGTTAAGGATGCGCAGGCTCATGCATTGATTGCGTTGTCTGTGAAGCGCACCATTGTTCCTCACATCCGTTCAGCAAAATCTGCAAAACAGGCTTGGGATATTTTAGCAGGTCTTTATGCAAGCCGCAATGAGGCTAAAATTGCTTTGCTGCGTAAAGAGATGGAGTCGAAGATTATGCATGAGGAAGATGATATGGACACTTTCCTTGCTAGTGTCAAGGATATCAATGAGCAACTTATTTCTGCAGGTGAAGTCATTTCAGACAGTTCCCTTGTGCAGACTGTTCTTGATGCCTTACCAGATTCCTACCATACTTTTGCTAGTTCTTGGAGACTGATGACCCAAGGAAATCCTGAAGTTGTCAAGTTTGATGCATTATGCACATTGCTGTTGCAAGAGTCACTTTCCAGAAAAAACAGGACTAGGCAGCGTGCAGTTGAACAGGCTTTTATTGCTTCTCAAAGAAAGGGTGGTAATAGCAATGCAGCCACTTCTTATGGTTTGTGTTGTGAGTGGCAAAAATTATGTTCCTAATGCTTCTGTTGGCAGTACTTCGTCTGGCAATTTTGGTGATAAGGGCAAAAAGAAGATGTGTTGCCATTATTGTAAAGCCAATGATCACTTTATCAAGTCGTGTCCTAAGTTGAAGGCCAAAGAGGCTAAGAAGAAAGAGGGTGGTTCCAATGCAAATGCTGGTTCCACTACAAATGCAGCCATTGTTGAGTCTTCTGTGAAAGGAGACTGTGTTGCTGATGTTGATGCAGAATGGTCTTTTAGCGCAGAGTGCACTTACAATCCTGCTGTCCATGATGCATGCTTTTCAGTTGCTGCATATTCACATGTGTGGTATTTCGACAATGGTGCTACAAAGCACATTACCTCACATCGTGAATTGTTTACCTCTCTCGAGTCTGTCCCTCATGGGAATTCAGTCACTTGTGCCAACAATGCCTCTTATCCAGTTCAGGGAGTTGGAAAGATTGTGCTCACTGCTGCTAATGGCAGTTCCTTCACACTTGTTGATGCACTTTATGTACCTGGGATCAAGAAGAATCTCTTGTTTGTATCCGCACTTGCTAGACTTGGACTTGTAGTCAAATTTGTGGATGACAGATGTACAGTTCATGATCTCAGTTTTGGTGATGAAATTGTTGCATCTGGGCTTTTGTGCCATGGGCTGTATAAGCTCACTTTGTATGACAAGTGTGGACAAAACTTTGCAAATACTGTTGCAGATTCAAGGGCTATTTCAGATGCAAAACTTTGGCATGCACGTTTTGGTCATCTGAATTTTGCCAGTTTGCTGCGTTTACAGAAATCTGATATGGTTGCTTCTTTGCCACCTCTTGAAGCACCTGTCAAACATGTTTGTGAAGGTTGTATTTTGGGTAAGATGCAGCGTTCTATATTTCCAAAGGACGGTTCAGTTCGGGCCACATGCAGGTTGCAGCTTGTGCATAGTGATGTTTGTGGGCCCATGCAAACTCCGTCCTTGGGCAATTACCTGTACTTCGTGACTTTCATTGATGATTACTCCAGGCATGCATGGGTATTTCCGCTTAAAGGGAAGTCCGAAGTTTTTATGTGCTTCAAACAATTTCTGGCTATGGCTGAATGTCTTGAAATGTACCATGGGCACCCTCCGTTCCGATTGAGGGGGGGAGTATATGTCTCATGAATTTAATGCATTTCTGGCTAGTCGTGGGATAAAACACCAATGTACAATGCCTTATACACCTCAGCAAAATGGTGTTTTTGAGAGGAAAAACAGGTCAGTGACGGAAATGGCACGATGTATGGTCAAAAGTCAAGCTTACCGCATTCTTTTTGGCTTGAGGCCATCATGTGTGCCACTTATGTACTTAACAGGTGTCCTACGAAAGCTTTGCAGTCTATTACTCCATATGAAGCATGGTATGATAGAAAGCCTTCTATTGAGCACATGCGTGTTTTTGGCTATTTGGCATATGCTTTGGTGCCACAACTGCAGTGCAGAAAATTGGATGATAAGGCTGTCAAATGTATTTTTGTTGGTTACAGTGCTGAAAGCAAAGGTTACAGGTTGTATCATCCGCAAACAAAACGTATTCTGGTTTCACGGGATGTAGTGTTTGTGGAAGATTCTGTTCAGCCCTTGCTGTCATGTACTAGAGACAGTAATGTAAGCTCACATGACATTTATGACACTTTGTTGCCTCTTTTCAGTGGTGGAAATACGAACATAAGTTCCAATGAGGCAAATGTACAGACTATGGGGGTTTCTGAAAATGTCGTAGATCAGCCTATTACTGATGCAGATGTACATGATGTACTTGATGAGGAAAGGGCTGAAAATGAGCAGGCTAGAGGTATGCCAAAATGGCTGGTGCACACTTTGCGTGACAGTAAATTGGATGCACCTTTGTCTAGTCGTACTTGTTCAGGCTCTCGCCATGCATCTTATGCATCAGATTGTTATGCTTTGGCTGTGTCTAGCTTACATGATGTTGAGGAGCCTCTGACTTTTGATGAAGCACAAAATTCAGAAAATTGGATGGCTACCATGCAATCAGAATATGATGCACTTATAGAAAATGACACATGGACTTTATGTGATTTTCCTCCTGGCAAAAAGGCCATTGGTACGAAGTGGGTTTACAAGTTGAAACGCAAGCCGGATGGTGAGATCGATCGCCATAAGGCTCGACTTGTTGCAAAGGGTTATGCACAACAAAAAGGCATAGATTATGAAGAGACTTTTGCTCCCACTTGTCGTATGACTACTGTGCGTTTTCTATGTGCATTGGCAGCTCATTTTGGTTGGGATGTACATCACTTAGACATTGTTACTGCTTTCTTGAATGGTGACATATTTCAGGAAGTTTATGTAACGCAGCCTCGCGGTTTTGTCATAAAAGGACAAGAGGACAAAGTGTGCAAATGTAACAAGGCTTTGTATGGGTTGAAGCAATCTCCTCGTGATTGGTATGAGAAAGCTGACACTCATTTGGTCAAACAAGGCTTTCGTAACAGTACAACAGAAAGCACATTGTATGTAAAGCGTGAGGGTGATGTATTTCTCATCGTGGTTCTTTATGTTGATGATTTGCTGATCACTGGACCAAATGAGAGACATATTGCTGAATTTAAGGCTGATCTGAATGCTACTTTCAAGATGAAAGATTTGGGGCTGTTGCATCATTATTTGGGTATATAGTTTAAGCAGTGTGATGGTGGTATTGCCTTGTGTCAGAAAAGTTACATAGAGACATTGCTATGTAAGTTTGGACTTGAGGATTGCAAACCTATTGCCACTCCCATGGAAACAGGTTTGAAGTTGAGTCTACATGATGCTGGTGATCCTGCTGATGTCACTCTTTACCAAACTGCTATTGGCTTCCTCATTTATGTATGCAACACGAGGCCGGATATTCAGTTTGCAGTCTCATAGGTCAGCAAATTTATGCATAGCCCAGGGTCTAAGCATTGGAAGGCTGTCAAGAGGATTTTCCGCTACCTTAGTGGCACTTTACATCTTGGCTTGTTTTATCCCAAGGGGGGATCATTGTCGCCAGACTTACATGCTTTTTCAGACTCAGATTGGGCTGGTTGTTTTGACACGCGAGTGTCCACAAGTGGTTTTTGTTTCATGCTTGGAAGTTCATGTATATCATGGTTGAGCAAGAAGCAACCTACTGTGGCCACTTCGAGTTGTGAGGCTGAGTACAGGGCAATCTTCACAGCTACGGTTGAGTGTGTATGGCTCAGACGCCTTATGGCTGATTTGGGTGTTGGACAGGACACTGCCAACACTATCTACACTGACAGTTAGAGCGCATTGGCAGTTGCGAGGAACCCAGTTTTTCATGCTCGCACAAAGCACATTGAGGTGCATTACCACTATGTCAGGGAGAGGCTCTCAGTAGGAGAGATCAACTTGGCTTATGTGCCAACACAAGACAACCTTGCAGATCTTTTCACAAAGGCATTGTCTCGTGAGAAGCTTGAAGCTTTCCACAAAGCTTTGGGCTTACTCCCCTTTGTGGACTGATCCTGTCCTCAGGGCATGGCACTTCCCTTTACTCATGTGTGAGCTCTCGTTCACCACATCACTCCAGAGGGGATTTGTTACCATATACATGTGGTAGTGATGTGTGTGAACACACTAGGACCGCCGGGGCATTTTTTCCCTCTTTAGGAGGTTTTTTCGCCTGTGCATTGTATATACGCCTATCACTCTAGGGCTATCTATCTTTCCATTGCACAGTAAGTAACACACTCTCTATTGTGTGCCTTGAGCTTCCTTCGTCTTCTCCAAGCTGTGTGCGTTTCTCTGCAACCCTAATTCCAACAGTAGACTGACCTATTCCCAGCCTTTTGAGTACATGGAAGTCTATATTTTGAGTATTTATGACAAAGTTATGATAGAAACAAATTGCAAGCAGCAACAGGGTAGTCTACATGCACCAACAGGTTAGCTTACAAACAGATACACAAGTAATATCTATTTTCTTTGATCCAACGAAGAAGTGATTGTACTATTTTATGATGGTACAAAATTATGTTTTCTAATTTAGTTATCATGTTGAATGGGTTGCACGAGTATGTTATTTTGGCTATTTTGTAGATGTTGAAGAAACCAATGTGATATCTACTCAACAAAGTGAAAAGGGATCTGTGCAAGGTGGCATTAGATTAAGATTGTGATCGTGTTGAACCCAAATTATGATCATCATTGTCATCCAAAGATTGAGATTGTGATTGTGATTGTGATTGTGATTGAGAGTGAGAGTGTGATTGAGATCAAGATTGTGCACAAGATTGAGATTGTGATTGAGATTGAGATAGCTCGGTGGTGTTCGGGAGGTTTTGAAACAAGCTATGCTCTTCTTGTAATAATTATCTTGCATCCATATAGATTCTCTATTTCATCTATCTACTCTGCGTACTCTATAATTTTTTATTTATCAATTTCTCTCTCTCTCTCTCTCTCTCTCTCTCTCTCTCGTCCCGTCACATGATAGCCCAAGATTGATCCTCTTTTGTAATTGAGACCACAAACTTGGTACACAGGGCCCCAACATGAATAGCAAGGTTGAGAATTTTGAGGCCACCTTCGTCCACCGCTTGAGCAATAACCTCCCACTTTTCCCACTACCATGACAACAAGGCTTTAGTGTTGTTCTTCCATAAGAATCCTGTGATAGGTTTCAAGAACTCATTCCAGTTACATTAGTCTCTTTTTAGGAGTGACTAGTGAAGGAAATATTAGGAATCATAAATGAATTGATCACTTTGACTCGGCTCAAGAAGGGAAGTGACACATACTCCCACCTTCTCATTTTTCTTTCTTCTCCAGGACCCACTAGAATCTTTGCTTTTGTGTAACGTCCACGCCCAAGGGGACTCCTAAATACCAAAAAAATCCTTTCTTTAGATACAATCTCCTGTGACCAGACAAATGGGTCAAACGAGTCATTTTCCATCAAGGATATTTGTCTTGACTTCTCAATACTACACTTTGACCCCAACACCACAAAAAATGTTTGCACAATCTCCATTGCCTTCTTGAGTACCTGAAGGCAGGCTTTCAAAAAGAGGAGAGAGTCATCTACGAATATCTTAGCCAAGAATTGGTCGTTGCCAGACAAATTTAGACCTTGGATTTCACCCCCCCCAACAATAGCTTCAATCGTCCTTGTTATTAGATGATTCAACCCTATGGCAAAGAGTAGCGAGGCCAAGGGTCATCCTTGCTTAATATATATTTTGACTTGAAAGCATCCCACAATTCTATGATTGAACAAGAGCTCAGATTGACTGTCAGCACCTAGAGTGTGTATTAGTCAACAAAGGCAAGGCCCAAAGCCTAGTGATTTCATGACATCTTCAATGAAGGACCATGTAATACTGTCATACATCTTGTCCAGGTCTAGTTGAAGCAAAATGCACTCTTGCTTGGTGAAAGTTGTGTACTCAATGCCAACCATTGTTGCCAAGATGTTGTCATATATTGACCTTCCTTTGATAAACCCGTGCTAATGAGGGAATATGACTTTTTCCAAGAGGGGGGAGGTTCTAAGGGCACCTTGGAAATGATTTTGTATGCCACGAACATCATAGTTATGGGATGCTAGTGCTTGAGATGTGAGCAGCATACTTGTTTTGGGATAGGCTTAATCAACCCTCTTTTCACACTAGGATCCAACAACCCTTTGACAAAATCTTGGTTATCCATATGCGTGACTAGGACCTTGATGTTATCCAAAACTCTCTAAATAATTCAGTGGTCAAACCATCATAGCCAGAGGACTTCTCCTTGCCAAGACCTTGCAATGCAAGTGAGCACTCATCTTCAGAAAAGGCCATCTGAAGCTAGCTAGCTTATCGAAACTCTCAAGCAAGGTCGTTATGGCTTCATCCACTTCTTGAGAGTAGGTCTCGGGTTGGCCAATGATCTAGCTTAAATGATTAAGCATTAGCATAGACATTTTGTCTTGGTCTTGCGTAGCATTCCCATTCTCAATTGTGAGTGATTGGATGAAGCTTCGGCTTTTCTTGATTTTCAAGGCCCTAAAGAAATGTGCTTGATTAGCGACCTCTGGCTGAAGGAAGGCCTCCTTGGTAATAATCTTGCCTTTTTGACCTCCTTAAGCAGTTGTTTGCCTAGCTTCCATTAAATTTATCAGCAACTCTTCTATAACAATTTATATAGTTGAGGGGATAGATACATGCCAACTTGGTGAGTCATTCAAAGATTTCAGAGGTCATTAGGAGAGCCTTGTGACAAGATTTTGTTAAAATGCACTTGCACTTACTGAGGACATCCAAAAGGATAATCAAACACTATGAGAAGTGAACATAACTTCCCAACAACCCTTGAAAACGGTCACCTTTTCATTCAATGCAAGTGTCTTCTTCATGAGGCAGGTGCCGCTCATTCAACACGACTTTCATCATCACTAAAATAAAAAATATCACAAAACTATCAACTAATGGTAGAATTTTAAGCTTTTGACACTGCCGATGTATCCAAAATGTCCAAAAACCTAAAAATTGATTGTCTACTTGCCTCGTTTTGACACCTAGAGAGGGAAAAAATACCAAAAATCGCCTAAAAAGGGGCTGTTGTCGAACGGCACACGAGGGCTGTTGTCGAACGTATTATTCAACAAATGTCCCTTTTTAGAGTTTTTTTTTAAAATTTTCTCTTTCTCTACGTTTTAGAACGTGGCAAGTAGACATCTATTTTTTACGTTTTTGGGCGTTGGTGATGTCGAAAGCTTCAAATTCTACCGCTAGTTGATAGTTCTATGATTTTATTTTTCATTTTAGATAATAAAAGCCATATTGAATGAGCGGCATCTACCTCATGAAAAAGATACTTGCATTGAATGAAAATATGATCGTTTTCAAGAGATAGAGAAAGAGATACCGACTTTTTGATTTCTTTGGCACAAACATTACAATGCATTTTGATTTTGAGATCCACAATGACCTCAGGTGGCTAAAAAATATTAAAATGCAACAAAGACAAATGGAAGTTAGAAATGAATTTTGGGGCTTGTGTCAAAGAAATCTAAATCTATCTTCTCGACCCTGCATAGATTCCAATATACAAAAACAAACTTAAACTTGTTGACAAACCATTAAATTGCCATAAACTCCACTAGGTTTAGGTATATGTAGTTTAGGTTTTTTATGTATATGTATCTTTAGGGTTATATATGTGACGACCACTGTAAGGTATATGTATGTTTAGGTTTAGATTTAGGATTTATGATTATTTAATTTAGTGTGAACTTTGAAAACTGCTTGTTTGCAATCCGTTTTCACATGTGAGCTTGAAAATAGCTTGTGTGTAGCTTGTTAGGTTTAGGTATGTAGTCGTTTGCAAGCTCACATGCGTGAACAACTCGTGGGAAAGTAGTTTTTGAAGTTTGCTGCATTTTGTGTCCCAAAAACGCAGCAGACTTCAAAAACGGCTTGTCCGCAAGCCATTTGTGCATGTGAGCTTGCATGGAGCTTGTTAGGTTTAGGTATGTAGTCTTTTGCAAGCTCACATACACAAACGGCTCTTTGGAAAGTCGTTTCTAAAGTCCGCTACATTTTTACACATGTATCTAGATTAAAGGCACTCTTGGTTCTTCTCAACATGCAAGCAAAGTTTGGATGGAGTGACACTAGCATCATAGAACATTTCATGTGATCTCTTGCAATGTGTCAACTTCAATCAAAAACTATACATGTATAATGTATGAAATTACGAGAGATGTTATTGTTTTTCTCCTTGTAGATTGCTTAAGGAGCACATATTGCCAGCTGATAATGTGATGCTAGATTCCAGAGAGGATGTAAGAAATATCCTGCAAACGTTGAGGATGGACTATTCCATTCACGTCTGTCCTAATAACTACATCCTTTTTAGAGGGGAATATGTGGACATGCAAAAGTGTCCGAAATGCAATTCGGAGAGATATCGAACGGATCTTCACGGACAAAAAGTGTTGCAAAAGGTGCTACGATTTTTCTCTGATGCCTCGCATCAAGCATTTCTTTGAATGCAATTCCATGGCCGCGCTAGCAACATGGCATGAGGAGAACATATCTTTGGATGGTGTGCTACGGATCCTTGCAGATTGTGCTGCATGGAAGCATATTGACGACACGTGGCCAGATTTTGTTAGGGAAGCTTGAAATTTGCAACTCGGCTTGGCTATGGATGGCATAAATCCATTTGGTCAGAGGTCAACATTTTATAGTGTATAGCCAGTTGTCATTGTCAACATGTCCTTATCAGAATTTGATGTACGAGTCCCTCCTGGAGTGAGGCATCTGAAAGGAGTACATTGTGCACTCTTGGGCCTCTTCTAGCTAGGGATGGCTCTAGAAAGCCCTTCTTGTTTGTAGCAAAGGAAGGGGAGGAGGTATGGTGTGCCCTCTTGGACCTCTTTGTGATTCGGGAAGACTCTGGACTTGATGAGTCAGAGCCGGATCCCTACTAGTTCCAGTAAGAGAGTAGGTAAAGCTCCTTTCTTCTTGGAAGAGGAGACCTTTTATGGAAACTTTGTAGCTCTCCTCTTCTTTGAGCAACCTCTGGTACCTCATATAGCACCTTGTGCAACAATAGTCTTATCAATAGGCTTCTTGCTTGCATTAGTAGCCTTGCAACAAGTGTTCCTCCCCCTCTCCCCCCTCCCAACCTTTGCATGTATTTGAAAATAGGTCCCTTGAGACCAAGACTTGAGTAAGTACTTTTTAAGCCACTTAAAAATACACGTATGTCCTTTCAAATGCTTTATTTTTTTCATTTTAAAAGGTGCTTATGCTAGCCACCAAGGATACTACTTGCTTGCTACCACCCCCAAACATAGGTAGCTACCAAAGGGATCCGTAATAAGGAAGGAAAAGAGGAAAATGTGCTCAACAAAGATGTTCACAATCCTCTAGGTTGTTGTATATCACAAGTTCTAGGATGTATTAGTGTGCTTACTTTAGAGAGGAAAGAGGTCCAGGTGGTGTTGTGGGTATGTGATTGCATGCAGAAAATGTCAATGTGCATGCTATTTGCATGTGAGCATCCTTGCATTTGTTTTTTCAGGTTGAGTTTGTGCATGACCAAAATGGGGGCTACACAATTTAGCATTTCCATTTTTCAAGGCATTTCGTGTTTCCATTTTTTCGCCCATTGGGTTTATCCTCTCTTTTGAGTGTTTACAAAATTAAAATAGAAAGCTTTGTAGTCAAATGGCATTCGATGAGAAAGAAGGATGTTCGAGGATTCACAAGAAGTTTTGGACAAATTCTCACAATAATTCCCACATTGTGACTTACCTCAACGTCATGAGCTTTCGTAAAGGAGGCACCGCATATCTAGCTAGGTACAATTGGGGGTAGGGGACCGTCGGCCCGGTGGTGGTCTCTTGCCCTCAATCATACCTAGCTAGGTATGCAATGCCTCTCGAGCAGAGGCTCATGACGTTATGCATTGTATGAAAAACACTGAAAAAGACTGTTTTCTTACATGAGAAAATTTCTAAATCTTCTTGTGATGGTACAAAGAAACATTTCTATGACCCAACTAGGTATGCTTAATGGTGTGACATGATAGAACTGCAATTATGGTTCATTATGCAATTTGTTTAATGCAATGAACAGCTTAATACATGGTTCATTATGCAATGACCAGCTAGCTATGCTTAATGATGTGACATGATAGAACATACCCTCACCCATATGCCATTTAATTTAAAGGCACTTTAGACCTTCACTTATGTGCAATAGAGTTAGTATTTATATATGGAGCACATTACAATTCCATTTTTGGCGAGGAGATACATGATAGTTGGGACCTTTCTAAGTGGGGAACTTTTAGCTGTGTGTGTGCGCGTGCGCACACATGCATGCTACCCTCCCAATCTCCAACTACCTACAAACCATCATTGAAGGTGGTGGAAGTGATTCATTGACCATCTTTTCCATCGAGACTTCATTCATTTGACACTGAGGATGAAACTCTTGCAATTTGGCAACAATCACACCTAGAAGATTATGAGAGCCTTCTGATGCTTCCTCCTGATTGGTTCAACCACTCTACTAACATACTATGGCGGAGAAGTTCACTTGCCACGTGTCCGTTTCTGCGAGATGAAGGCTGGAGACAAATTTTGAATTCGATTATGGCGGCTCTGCGACGCTTTCAAGCCTAGAGGTGGCGGCTCTGCCTGGCTTTCAAGCCATCTTGCAAGTTGCAAGCTCATAGAGCCGTGACTCATATTCTGAAGCACGCGAGCTCATACCCATATTTTCAACCACGCGACACACACACACACACACACACACAGAGAGAGAGAGAGAGAGAGAGAGAGAGAGAGAGAGAGAGAGAGAGAGAGAGAGAGAGAGAGAGGGAGGGACAACATAAGCATGTGGCACGTGAGCTCAAACAAGACTTGCTAAAAACACTTTTCCTAATCAAACTAATTTACTAAGCTTGCTAAAAAAACTATTGTTCTCAAAGTGAAGAATGGCAACTCCTTTGGTTCTTAGGCCAAAATTCGAGCAAAATGTTTCCAATTGTACTTAGGCAAGCTTGGAATCTAACCAAGAATTTTCAATTTTAGGTACAATTTTTCAGAAATTGAATATATATAAGGGCACAATAAAAAATCTTCCAATTTTTAGGTCAAATTTCGAAGAATTGCCACTAAAACTTGCAAAATTTTGCCACTTTTTCTTCAAGGCAAGCTTGGATCTCAATCAGCCCCAAAGTGGAAGGGCATCATGGATGTAGAAGAGTTGGAAGCTCACTACATCCACTGTCCACCCTAAGGACATCACGTGACAAGCATAGGGTTGCACCTATCAAAAATTTGTTACATCCTCACATGGGGCACCTACGTGTGTGTGTGTGTGTGTGTGTGAGAGAGAGAGAGAGAGAGAGAGAGAGAGAGAGAGAGAGAGAGAGAGAGAGAGAGAGAGAGTTTTCTCAACAACTTGACAACCCTCCAAAAGCAATTACATATTGTTTCAAGGAAAAGAGAGTTAATTCTACAATAAATAAGGGTACTATTAAAACTCTTTCAGTTTTTAGGTTATAATTTGGAGAACTCTTGGTACTTACACTAAAGATTGTAAAGCTATACTGAATTTCTTCAAGAAAATCTTGGAGTGTGGTCCCCAAGTTTTACGATTTTGGCCGGATACAAAAACACTGAAACCCTTTTTGTTTTGGCAAACACATGTCTCCAATAGACTCAAAATGGAAGGTCAAGAAAGGAATTGATATCTAGGATGCTTAGTACATCCACAGTCACTCTCTCACCATCTTGAGCACAAGCCATGCACAAAGAGGAGAGGTGCACTTGTCAAAAATCTATTACACCCTCGCATGGGATACTGGCATATGAGAGAGAGAGAGAGAGAGAGAGAGAGAGAGAGAGAGAGTTTTTGCAACAATCTAGCAAACCTCAAAAAGAAATTACATATTGTTTCAAAAAAAGGGAGTCAATTCTATGATATATAATGCTTCATCTACTTATACTTTTTTTCTTAGTTCCAGCGATCTCATAAATAAGGGCACAAAAAGATCTCTTTCAAATCATAGGTTAAAATATGAAGAATCATTGGTATTTACACAAAAACTTGCAAAATATATCAATTTTCTTCAAGGTAAGCTTGCAATGTAGCCCGAACAAACACAAGTCTTGAATATACCCAAAATAGAAGGGCATGAGAGGCAATAAAAAGCTAGATGCTTAGTACATCAACGTTCTCTCACCACCTCGAGCATAAGCTATGCACAAAGAGGAGAGGGGCACCTATCAAAAATTTGCTACACTTTCATGTGGGACACCAGCACAAGAGAGAGAGAGAGAGAGAGAGAGAGAGAGAGAGAGAGAGAGAGAGAGAGATAGATTTTATTATCGTCCTCGGAGGTCAAATATGACCTATGGGACCAAAGTTACATGTGATGTAGTATGTGTATGGATGATGAGTGACTCTCGATGCTCCAAAATTGTAGTGATGAGAGTCGCAATGGAGAGCCCACACTTTGGCTGGGAGAGGAAAGTGTGTAGGTCTAAGTTATGGCTGAAAATGTGAGAGAAGCAAGTTCGGATGTGATCAAAAGCTGAGCACTCTAGTAGTGTGTGGTACTTAGACTCTTGAACTTGCAGTGAGCATAATGTGCACAATCGATTTGACTCTTCTCCATTGCCCCAACGCCCTATCTCGCATCGAAGGAAATGGGAGCTAAGCCGAATTGCTGCGATAGTGCGTATCGCGGACAAGGGAATAGGCTCAAGCATGTAACCTTCCAAAAGCAACGACATACCATTTCAAGGAAAATAGAGCTAGGCATTCTAGAATGCAAAATGCTTTATTTAACTAGCACTCGCTACTTTGGGTTTTAAACATTGAATAAAATAAAAGAGTGTCAGTGTTAAAGTTTGTAGACATGCCAGCCTTGCAAGGGAAAGATTATGGAAAGCCAAAGATGAAGTATCCTAATATATGTTGACAGAGTCTTGATTATGGCTCAAGGACTTTATGTTGTGAACAACAAAAGAGGGTGAAACTCTTGTGGTTGATTGAGATGGCTACACCATTGGCTATTGAGGTGGTATCTTTGAGGCTTGCAATACAGAAAACGGTGGTTCGTTTGAGGGAAATAAGAAGCATTATTTGAGAATGAGGCTTTGGAATCATGAGCTTAGGTGGTGTGTGTAGAATTATATTACCACTAGAATTTGGATCTCCACATAATGATTTTGGTAACTTTCTCTCGACAGAGGCTCTTGCATCTGTGCTACATAAGAAACTACTTTCTGACATAGAATTCTTGAAGATTTCCTCCATGTAGAGGCATTGATTGTTTATCTTGAAAATTTCTTCCATAGGAAGAGATCAAGGCCATGCAACTGAGCAGATCTTTACTGAAGAAGATATTATTTCTTCCACATAAAGAGATCAAGGCCATGTAGCTGAGCATATCTTTACTGCGGAAGATATCGAATCATTGTCCAAGAAGGATCAATTGTCAAAATTGTATTACATGTACATTTTTGTAGAGGCTATCTATATGACATGCGTCCAATTACAATTCTCTAAGTTTGGCACGCGTGCGCGTGTGCGCGCGCGCGCGCGCGCACACACACACACACACACACACACACACATATATATATATATATATATATATATATATCTATATATATATATATATATATATATATATATATATATATATATATAGAGAGAGAGAGAGAGAGAGAGAGAGAGAGAGAGAGAGAGAGAGAGAGAGAGAGAGAGAGAGAGAGAGAGAGAGAGAGAGAGAGTTGGTTGGTCACCGCAATGGACGTTTGTCGCATAGATTTTTGGCACTAACATAATGTCAATACTCAAGGAAGCAACACAGAGACTCTTTGAGGGTGTCTACCTCAAGAAGTGAACCTACGGAACAAAGCTATCTCTAGAACTAGCAAATCTATCACTATCAATATGGAAAACTGCCTATGTCCTATGTCATCACTCTTTGTCCTCACACCATTTTGGAACTCAAACAAAGTTCAAATGAAACGAAACTTTAGGAGGAGGTCTAAGGAACCTAGGGGCACTATCCTACGAAGTTTGGTTGCAATTGGACAAGGTACAAAATCATGATCCATCATGATCAAGGTCCTAAAACCTGAAATAGACCATACCAAAAAGTTGGCCCTATGGTCTAGGAATAGTCTCCTATGGTCGAAAGGTCAAAAAACAACCATTAATGCACTCAAAAGAACCAATTTAGCTCGTTAACGCATAGTCGTGAACCACAACGAGATTGAAAATGGTTACACTTAAATTAAAGAGCAGTAGACAAGAAACAGAATGCAATAATCAAAATCAAATTTGGATTGTCAGAGCTCAAGAGAAATGGATTACAATGCGTGAGAGAGTAGCCGCTCTCAGTCATACACTTCAAATTTCAAAAACCTTGACAATGATAATGTTTCCTTTCCCACTTACAAAATTTAGGCTTTATACCTAGGGCTTCTCTTGGCTAGTGGCCGACTTTACAAGGCTCAGACTCAAAATCAAGCTTTACAACTCAGATTTTACATAGAGTACCTCAGAGATCAGATGGCTAAAAATAAAAAAATCCTCATAATTACAAAGCTATTTCTGGAAAATTTGTGGCACATGATGAAGGGGTCGACTAGGAGGGTGCTTGTCTGGTCTATCTACTAACATTATCCCTTTCCTAGTCTTTGTATGCCCTCGTGCAAGCTTTATCTTTGGCTTTGTCTTTGGCAGTAGCTTGCCGGAGTCTTTAGTAGTCGAAGGTCCTCTTTTGAGTGTCTTTGTGAGGCATCTGCTTTGCTAGTTGTCCCTTTAGCTACAAGATCTCTTGATCTTGTGATCTTGGATAGCTCAATGACCAGCTGTCAAAATCCATCTATCATATCTTTCTTGGGCTAGCTCATCTTTGACTGCTTTCAACTCTTCTAGAAATGCAACTAGAGATTGTGATGTGGCAGCTCTGGTTGGTGTGTCTTGAATTGATAAAATCTTTGACAGAGTGTTCTTGACAACTCTTCTTCTAGGATTCACTGGGCTTCAAGTTCTTTTACTGCTCCTTTTCTAGCTCTTCTTCTAGCATTTGTTGATCTATATGTAGCTGACTATTTACCGCATTGTATTCATGAACCTCTTGATGGTAGTAGGTTGCATCTTTCTTTTCTCTTTCCAGCTCTTCTTTCAACTTTCCATGGCTTTCTTGTAGATCCTTAATTTGTTGCACGAGCCTTTTGTTTGCTGTTTTCATTGCTCGAGCTTATGCTTTGGTATCTCGCACATCCAACTCCCACAGGTTGGAGATAGCTCTTTGGCAGTGAAACTATATCCTTATGTGTTCTAAATGAGCACGTTGAACTCTTTAATGAACCGATCACCTTGTTCTATCACAAATCTTGAGCGTGGTGATACTAGTACCCTTTTGAATGTGATTCACTATTGGGAGGTACCAGCCTCCGGCTCTTTCTTTTTTGGTAGCTCCTTATCTTGTTCTTTCTCTCTAGGTGGAGTCTGGTCCATCTTTGCAGGTTCTTTGTCCTCTTGATCTTCTTGTAGCTTGTAAGGAAGGAATCCACTCTTGATTGGTCTCTTTTTATTGAGACTCCCCCTTCTCCTTGTTCTCAGGTGGCTATCCAATCTTGTTATCCACTTCATCAGCTTGCTTGTCCTCATCTTTTTCCATAAGATTTTGCTGATCCATAGAGGTTTGCCCTTGAGTTGTGTCCTTTTCAAGAGCACTTGTGGTCTTTGTAGCGGGTGCCATGTGGTGGTGTGGTTGTCTTAGGAGAGAGGGGCGGTATTATTTCTAAGTGGATCTCTAGAGGTTCAATAATGATCTTCCCCCTTGGCGGTTCTTCAAAATCTTTATCTTTGCCCTTGGGGGAATCTTCAAGGGATTCCAGATTATTGGTCTTTTGCTTTTTAGAATCCTGTTGACCTCTCTGTTTAGCTTTCCTCTTTAATACCTTGTGGATATGCAGCTGCATAGAGTAGGCAAGCTCAATTACATCCATCATTGTCCTCCTCTTGTATTGCTTGATCCTTTTTCTGCTTTGCATTGTTTGAGAGGCTTGTTCAAATCCTCTTTGTCCTTATCATCGGCATCCTTAGCATCCACCTTTTTCTTTTCCTCCGCAATTTCTTGGTTCTTTATTCCCTCAACTGATGTGCTTCTTCCATTGATCTCTGTGTTTGCATTACATGGATTTTTTATTTGGGTGTGCCCTTGACTTGTGCTAGAGAAATAGTGCTATCCTCCTCTTCATCCTCATCCTTGTTGGGGTATAAAGCCCAATGTGGTCGCCCAGGTAAGTGGGCGGGCCGCCAGGTATGCACACATATTCTTTTGTAAAAACCTAATAAGAACTCACTATGCTCTACACACTACAATAGAGTGAGTTCACCATATCGTCGTGCTCTTCTTCTCGCACTCTCTCTCGCGTCGCACTTCCGCTCATACTCCTTCAACTGGTATCAGAGCTCAGATCGAGGCTCGGGGCAGCATTTGCAGGTAGTCAGAGTCACCTGCTCAGATTGGAGTGAGATTCGACAGGCGAAGACACGGCCCCAAATCCTGTGGGCGAGCCCTAAGCGCTCGGTGTTCTCAGAATTTCATTCTGAGGTCATCTCGGCCACCATTCGGCTTCGACAAAGTTCTGTGCATGCCATTTTTGACTACGTGGTCTCTGCAGGTGCAGATCCGACTCTGCAAATTTGGGGTTTTGGGCTACGACTGCAGGTGCTGAGGATATCAAAACTCCCAGAGTGCTGATTTGTGGCTATCTACACATCGAAGGACGACTCACAGTTCTTGGAGGCGTGTCACATACGACACGGGCGCATCTACACAGATTGTAGGTGACATCCACTAGTTCATCAGGTAGCTTGTGTTTGCTGCTTGATATTCCAGATTTCATCCTGACATTGAAGGTACTTCCACATGGGATGTATTGTCAGAGATGATGTATGTCTGTTGAGGGTTTGCTGGCTGTGAGTCACGCAGCAAACAACCGCCGCAGCGGTTACAGCATATAGTGGGAAATTTGTGGATGTATGACTTTGTGGGAAGTCTATGTACTGTCAGATTTACTGCAGTCTTTGTTGAGGGTCGAGTGAGGTTTTATTGAGCTGGGGGATTCTCGAATGTTGAGATCCTTTCGGTGATACAGGTCTTGGAGCGATCCCTCGAGCACCCTTAGATAGGCAGCTAGGATGCATTGACTGTGAGTTAGACAGGTTGGATTGCATCTTTGCTTTATTGCCGTTGAGGCATTGTCGCAGTCTATGCTTACAAGACAGTGGCACGACAGTGAGAGACAATACAGGTGAGGGACAGGTTTACCCACAACTTACAGTGTTAGAGAGATAGTGGTTTTTTGAGCTGTTTTTTGGTCTGTTTTTGAGTACACCAGAGCCATTTTACAAAGGAGACTCTACCAAAATTTATACAGAATCTGAAGCTTTCTTGGTTCATTTGACAGGTTGATATTGGTTCAGAGGCCAGTTTACAGGGGAAACTCTGCCGAATTTTTCCCAGGAAAGTAAACTACTGTGAAGCGTAGCTATGGCTGGATCACAGGACACTGCTCTTTACAATATCAAGAAGCAGATTTGGCACGTGTTGGTACAAAAGAAGCATATAAAACCTATAAAGCTCAAGGGGATAAAACTAGAAGATATGGACGAAGATGAATGGAGCGAAATGGATGAATTGGCACTTTCTACCATTATGCTGACTTTGGCAGAAAGCGTTTAATTCAATGTAGTAGACGAGATGTCGGCTTATCAAGCATGGAAAAAGCTGAGTGATCTTTATGAGAAGCAGAGTGCAGCTTCACAGGTATACTGGATTAAGAAGCTTGTTGACTTGAAGATGAAAGAAGGGACCCCTATGTCCAATCATCTGAATGAATTCAACACCATCTACAGTCAATTGTCAGCTCAAGGTGTCAAGTTTGATGAACCTGTTAGAGCTATGTTCCTGTTGATCACATTGCCGGAAAGTTAGGACACTTTTCGCACAGCTTTGAGTAATTCTACACCTCCAGATGGTTTGACCATAGCAGGTGTAGAAGGCAGTCTGCTTACTGAAGAAACCAACAGAAAGACAATGGACAAAGGCAAAGGAACAACCTTAGTTGTCAGGGGAAGGACCAAAGAAAAGTACAAAGTTGGAAAGAGGGATCAGTCTCGTAGCAAGTCACGCAGTGCTAAAGGCAAGAGTGACATAGAATGCTACCATTGTGGCAAGAAGGGTCACATGAAAAGAGACTGCAGAGAATGGAAAGCAGAAAAAGGCAAAGAGAAAGCTGAAGACCATGGTGAGAAGAACAAGTCCTCAGTGAAGATTCAAGAAATAAATGTGATAAACACTGTTGCAGAGGATGACAGTCTAGTGTCAGGAGATATCTACTTCTCAAAAAATACAATGGACTGAGCTCTTCTTACAATATCTGATGGAAATGCACTGAGTGACTGGATTATAGACTCAGGGGCATCACTTCATGTGTCTCCAAACAAGGAGTGGTTTACCTCTTATGTGACCACTAAAGATCATGTTCGGCTAGGCAATGGGCAGACATGTGAGATCTTAGGTGTTGGAGATGTACAATTGAACTTTCAGAATGGCTCTTCTTTCACGCTGAAAAATGTGAGACATGTTCCCGCTATTACAAAGAGCTTGATCAGCACAGGTTTACTTGATGATGCTGGCTATGTCAGCACTTTTGGACAGAACATGTGGAAGATATCCAAGGGTTCTATGATAGTAGCACATGGAGTAAAGTCTGGAGGACTTTACATGATTTATGTATCAAATGTCTCTAAAAATGTAATCAATGTAACCGAGCAGCCGAACGTTTCTTTGTGGCATAGCCGGTTAGGACATATGTCCAAGAAGGGAATGGAAATCTTGTCTCGTTCTGGTTATTTTCCTGGATTTTCATTTAATGATTTTGAATTCTGTGAACATTGTCTGTATGGTAAGCAAACACAGCAGCCACATAAGCATAGAAGTAGTAGAAGAGATACACAGTTGGCACTTGTTCATAGTGATTTGTGTGGACCTATGCCTAACCTATCTCTAGGGGGAGCTTCTTACTTATGACATTTATAGATGATTACTCGAGGAAAGTATGGGTTTACTTTCTCAAGCACAAGGATGAAGCGTTTAGTGTTTTCAAAACGTTTGTGACACTTGTGGAGAATCAGAGTGGCAAGAAGCTTAAATGCTTACGCACTGACAATGGTGGAGAGTATGTTTCAAAGGCCTTTCAAGACTTTTGTGAGTCAAAAGGTATAAAATGTGAACTTACTGCTCCTTACAATCCTCCTCAAAATGGTGTTGCTGAGAGGATGAATAGGACCATACAAGAGAAGGTCAGAAGTATGTTGTCTAATGCACAACTGCCAAATGGGTTTTGGGCTGAAGCTGTATCAACAGTGGCAGAGATGGTATGGTCAGGCAAAATGCCCTCATACAAGCATCTCAAAGTCTTTGGCTGTGAGGCATATACTCATGTTCCAAAGGAATTTAGGAACAAACTTGAGCCAAAGAGTAGAAAGTGCATCTTTCTAGGCTATGGTAATTCTGGTGAGATGGGGTACAGACTTTGGGATCCCGAATCCAGAAAGGTTGTCCGCATCAATGATGTTCACTTTAATGAAGCCAAATATCATTCTAAACCAGAGAGGGTTGAGGAGATTAGAAGAGTTGTCTTCCAAGAAGATGGACCTGCAAGTGTAAGACAAAATTTCAGGGCTCAAGAGGAGCAAGGATAGGATAGAGTGGAACCACAGGTTGTGGCTGAGCCTGAGCCACCTATTGTGCGTAGATCTGGAAGTATCACGCGACCTCCTGATAGGTTTGTTCCATCTATGAACTATGTCATGTTGACTGATTGCAATGAGCCTTCATGTTACAAGGAAGCAGTGCAAATGAAGGACTCCGGGAATTGGCAATTGGCCATGCAGTCAGAGATGACAGCTCTGCATAAAAACCAGACATGGAAACTAGTTAAATTACCACAGGTATAAGATCACCGCTCATGATAGTCAGCCAAAGTACAAAGCAAGGCTTGTTTCCAAGGGCTTTAAGCAAGAACAAGGAGTTGACTTTGATGAAGTCTTCTCTCCAGTGGTCAAGATGACTACATTGAGATGATTTCTTGCATTGGTTGCCATATTAGATTTGGTGTTGCACCAAATGGATGTCAAGACAGCGTTCTTGCATGGTGATTTAGATGTGGAAATTTACATGGAGCAGCCAGAAGTGTTTGTTGAGAAAGGCAAGGAAGATTTGGTATGCCAGTTGTTAAAGAGTCTTTATGGCTTAAAACAATCATTTAGGGCATGGTACCATAAGTTCCACAAGTTTATGCTTTCTCAAGGCTACAAACGTAGTGAGTTCGATCACTGTCTATATACAAAGAAGGCTAAGGATGGCAGTTGGCTGATCCTTATTTTGTATGTGGATGACATGTTGATTGCTGGCAAGCACTTGGAAGAAATTTCATCTTTGAAGTCAAAGATGGCAAAATCGTTTGACATGAAAGACATGGGTGAGGCAAGTCATATACTTGGTATGCGCATTGAGAGAGACATATCAAAGAAGTTGATTTGGTTATCTCAAATAGAGTATATTGACAAGGTTTTGCAACGCATCAATATGGAGAAGGGAAAGGCATTGAGTGTTCCATTGCCACCATATGTGAAACTTAGCAAACAAGATTGTCCTGTGTCTCAGGAAGAACAGGCTGAAATGGATAAGATTCCATATGCGTCTGCAGTGGGTAGTTTAATGTATGCAATGATTGCTACTCGCCCAGACATTGCATTTGCAGTGGGAGTAGTAAGTCGATACATGTCAAACCCAGGCAAGAAACACTGGGAGGCAGTGAAAGGAATATTGAGATACCTGAAAGCTACAAAGAGTATGCGTATATGCTATGGGAGTCAGGAGCTAAGTGTAAAGGGTTTTACAGACTCAGATTATGCAGGTGACTTAGACAATCGAAGGTCTACGTCAGGGTATGTCTTTACATTGGCTGGTGGAGTAGTATCATGGCGTTCTAGATTACAAGATTGTGTTACTCAATCTACTTCAGAGGCTGAATATGTTGCAGCATCAGAGGCATGCAAATCATTTTGGCTTGATCGACTAGTAACATATTTGGGAATCAAAGAGAAGATGCCTGTGTTATATTGTGATAGTCAAAGTGCTATACAATTGGCTCGCAATCCAGTTTATCACTCAAAGACAAAGCATGTGGATGTGAAGTATCATTTCATCAGGGAAATGCTCAAGGATAAGCAACTTCAGCTTGCCAAAGTTCACACCACAGAAAATCCTGCTGATCTACTTACAAAAGGACTTCCCTGAGAGAGCTTTGCGCATTTTTGCAAGCAGTTAGGTGTAGGGTAGTACATCTCTTCTCTACATCTCTTGTATATTAGCTTGTATAGTAGCTACTCTCACACTTAAATTACCACATTGGACTTTAAGTGGGAGGTTGTTGGGGTATAAAGCCCAATGTGGTCTCCCAGGTAAGTGGGCGGGCCGCCAGGTATGTACACATATTCTTTTGTAAAAACCTAATAAGAACTCACTATGCTCTACACACTACAGTAGAGCGAGTTCACCATATCTTCGTGCTCTTCTTCTTGCACTCTCTCTCACGTCGCACTTCCGCTCGTACTCCTTCAATCCTCATCTGCTATTGTTTGGAACGCAATAGCGTATCCCTGTTTTTGGGCTTTATCTCTCTACTCAATTGGATATCTGATTTGGTGGCTTCATTATCAGATACTTCCATTTTGGAGCCCTTGCCTCTTGTGCCAGGTGTAGATGAGAGACCTCCTACCGCCCAGATGGCATGTTTAGATCTGTGCTAAAGGTCAAGAATCAGTCGGCAATAGTTGATCAATCATTCCTAGGGCTTGGTAGGCTATTCTTGTCAGCACTAGCCCCGTAGTCATGTAGGTTTTGTTTTTCTCGCTGCTCTTGAGGTTGGCTTTGACAAGAATTTCTTGAATGTAATTTCCAAAATTGCAGCAAATACCTTGGTGTTTTTTTGCACCTTTAAGTGTTGTGAAATTAGCACCAATGGCCGCTCCATCTCTGAGTATACAAGATCCTTGTAAGTAAATTTGTGCCCCTGCTAGTTGACAAAAGCCTTATCATTGTTGATTGCCTTTGTCTTGAGCAGCTGGTTGTGATTTCGTAGAGGTGGATGGAGGGCTTGATTAATGAGGTTAGTGGTGATTCTAACTTTGACTGTCTCCCCATCCTCGCCAGTCAATGTAGCCTCTCCATTGTACTGGATAGAGCTCATGAGCTCTCTGAAAATCCCGTGCCCCATGGAGGGAGTCTGAAGAATGTATCCATCTGCAAGCATCTAGATCCCTCAAGCACTTCTCTTTGTTGGTGCAAGGTCCATAGCTCTTTGGGAAATATGGTTGTCTTGAACTTTGTATCATCAGCCGCTTGGAATCTAATCATAAAGCTGCTGGCCAATATCTTGGCAAGCTCTTCCTCTGAGATGTGAGCTTTCTTGCTTGAATTTCCTTTGCTTTCTTGAGTATTTTGGCTCATATATCTTTGAATTTTTGGGTGTCTCCTTAGAGGTTCCAATTAGGTGAGCAATTGACTTGAAATTTTGAAAGCCTGATTTGCTTGAAGAAGTTGATCCATGAGGGTTCTATGATGTGGACATATGCTGTCACATTTTCTTTGCTAATCGGTGGAAGTTCCACTTTAGCTTTACCTTTGCCTGCACGATTTATCTTCGATTCTTGTGATGTCTGCAACTTTGAGTCTGGCATTAATGGTACCTATAACTGTTGCTGGCTACCTCTTGGAAAAGAGAGTATTAACATTGTATCTTCTTTGTAGGCCTTGTGTTGGGCTTCCTGGTTGTCTACAACCCCGTTCTTCTTAACTTCTGTCTTTGATGACATTCTCTTCTCAATAGCTTCTGTGGTTGCTCTTTTCTCTGTTTGATTTGCTCTTGCTATTGCCTGGTTTACTTTAAGCACTTCTGTAGTGCTGTTCGATGGAGATGAATCATCTTCAATAAGATTTGCTTTGGCACTACTCTCCATTTTAAATGTGCTTGAGGACTTTGTGCTGCCGTCTGCAGGTGGCCAGTCTTGGTCTTCATTCTCTGTTGTCTCTGATGACTATGTCATGTTTGAATTCCATATCTCTAACATCTTCTGGGCCATTGGAATTCCCATTATGATGTTGTCTGGCATATCTTTTGCTATGATCACATGAAATTGAGTTATGATGATGTGTAAACTTACTTCAATGGTGGTGGAGATGATTCCCTAGCATTCTGCTAGTTTGTTTCCTGATATGCTCACAAATTTAGGAGCATCTTCCAATTGTGCTTGTCCACATCTTTTCCAAGTGCGAAAAGACATGAGGTTCTTGTCTAACTAAAAATCTAGCTTTACTTCTCTTGACAGCTTTTCTTCATTTTCACCAACTATGTTGCACTTGATCTTCTTGTGATTCATGTTTGAATTGACTGCTTTTGTTGTGGCAGTGTCCTTTGGTTGAGATTTATCTGAATTCTCTTTGCTTTGTCCACCTGCTTCAGTTGATGTTGACTCGTATGACTGTGATACTGTACTTTTTTGCAATTGTTGAGCATTGTCCTCCTGCATTTGTGTAACCTTTGATCTTAGTAGATCCATTGTACTTTTTGGTAGAATCTGTCTCTTCGGAGGAGATTTTGGTCGTGAACTTTGTGTAGCTTTCTGGACTTTAACTTTCATTGATTTTGACTTTTCTTTCACTTGTTCTGGCAGCTTGAGGCTTTGCATCATCTTCAGATAGTCTTTGACTTCAGTCGGGCCATCTGTAGGGGTTTGTACAAGGTCATGAACTTGCTGATATTCATTACCATGTGCATCTTGATATGCATATGTGAGCTTGGTCACATGTAACTGTTTGAACACTATTGGATTTGTTGGCTTTTGACTTTGATTTGTGGAGATCAGCTGAAACTTCTGTCCTTGATGATCTTCATAGAAGCATTTGTCTGTAGATTCTGATGGAATCTGGATCAATTGGAAATTTCCAACAACCATATGATCTTTCAATGGTTTCTGCTTTGAAGAGGTCTATTGACTAGAGGCTCTAGGGCTTCTAATTGACATTGCGGTTCCTGGTACATAAGCTGAGCTTGATGAATTTACAGCTCCCCCTTTCCTAGGGTGATCACTATAGCTTGCTTCATTGTAAGAGTTCACTATTTGGCTCTGATTTAGTCTCACCTTTTGGGATTGTGAAGGTACACTTTGGGTAGCATTGTTGATGTTTGGCATCTGTAAACCTTCTACATAGTTTCCTATGTATCTCCGTGAAACATGACAACTTATTCCTCAAGTCAAGCTGTAGATAACATTATCTTTGCCTTAATATTGTCTATCCCATGGGTCTCCTATGATATGAGATTCTGTGGTCTCAGGACCCAAGGCATCATAGATGCTAGACTCTCGTATGTATCTACGATTGTTTTGGTCAAAGTATGTGCTTGTTTGGTCACAACATCGAATCTTGATTTTTGATGGAGGAGAGTTTGGCTCTGAACAAATTTCTGGGTCCACTCGGGTAATATCCTTCAGCTCTAGAGAGGATGGACAATAATAGATTCTTTCCTCTGAAATGAACCATCCTTTTTGATCTATCACTGTATGCACTTCTATGAGCTGGTATGTGGGCCGTTCAAACACTGGTTGATCCTTTTTGTATAGTTGCCCTTTTTGGTCTACATAGTGTGCATATGAATTATGTGTACCATACAAAGCTAACATCATTGTGTTTGATATGTCCTTTAGACTTGTGAATGATTGCACACTTGTGGCATTGGATGCAAAATCATTTGCAAACCTAACAGTCTTTCAACCTTCAGTGATATCTCGATACCTTTACTAACTTCATGCAAGAATTTGTTGTTCAAAGAATCAATTTTAAGGTTTTCACGTGCCTATGCATCTTTATGCTGAGTTTGAACTTGCAGTGCTTTTACTGGTGCTTCTAATGGTAATGTAGGATCATCCGATTGCATTAAAAGTGATGAGTTAAATGCAATTACATCGAGATTTGCATTTATAATTTTCTCTGTACCTTGCTTGGCAGTTGATGTGTCCCTGTTGTCTGGATTTCTTGGACAATCTTCAGAAAAATGTGCACCTTTTTGTCCACAATCTGAGCAATACGCCATGACTAGTGGTATTTTAGTTGGCTCTATCATGCCAAGCTCTTGCTGAGAAGTTTATGCTTCTATGCTTGCCAGGTTTTTGGATTCTTCTTTCAAAACACTGAGCATCAAGCTGTAGACGGCTCCATCTTGACCTTTGTACTGCCTTTGACTTGGTTCTCCGCTTAGACTGTCTTCTATTGGTTGATCTGTTGGATCTTGCATTTCTGGTTCTCGACTATAGATCTGACCACTGTAATCCATGTACAATGATCCTAATTGCATATGCACCATCTGTATGTTTTGCTGGCTTGTGCAGATTTCTGGATAACCACTTGGAGTTGAATTTCTGAACTTCTATCTGCACTTCATCTTTGAGCTTGCAATACCTGGCTCCACTGAAGTCTGTGAATATCTGGGAGTTCTTTGAATCTGGCTTTACTCTGATCAATAGCATCTTGGCTCCTTTGTTGCTTTTGTTGCTCATAAGATACCTATGATCTTCCAGAAAAAATCATCCCCATTGTAGCCATATAGCTGTAAAATCTGCTCTGTTGTAGTTGTACTTGTGTTATCACTGCTATTGGTTTGCTCTGCTGTACTTGAACTCTCGGCTTGATTTGAGTCCATGTCGACTGGTTCTGTAAAAACTGTCTCCTAGTAGATTTTGGTATTGATCAGCAGAATTTCTACTGCTTGTACTAGCCTAATCTGCAATCATATGCGACTTGTGCCCCTGTTCGTCTGACTAGAAGCTCATTTGTAGAGTAATCACTTGCACCTGCCAATTTTTAGCGTGCCAAATTTTTGAATTTTGAATGATGCTCCACTATTGGTGGTTTCGCTTGCTTTTTTCGGCCGTTCTTTTGTTGTTTCGAGCTTTTCCGTTGTTTGCTCGATTTTTCCTGGTCGCTGTTCTCGATTTGTGCTCACTTTGGGTGCACTTCTCTGGCTTTGCTTTTTGGCTTTTGATTTGCTCATTGTGCTGTTTGCTCGGAGTGCGATTTTTTTGCTTTTTTGGGTTTTTTTGGTAATTTCGACGATTTTCTTTTTATTTTATTATTTTTTTGTAGATTTTTTTGAGAAAGTTTTGGTTTTTTATTATTTTTTGTAATTTTTCTAAATTTTTTGTGATTTCTTTGAAGGTTTTATGCATTTTACAAAATTTTAAAGGGATTTTTTCGATCAATTTTGAAAATTTTAATGAATTTTTCAAGTTTTTATGAATTTTTTATGTTTTAGGGATTTATCTGTGTCATTTTTTGAATTTTTCATGTTTTTTTGTGTTTTTGTGTTTTTGTGAATTACCAAATTAATTTTTTATTTTTTAATAAAATTTTTGTGAGGCTTTTTATTTCTTTTGTGAAATTTTTATGTTTTTTTCTATTTTCTAAGAGTTTTTTATTTTTAATTTTTTTAATTTTTTAAGTGATTTTTTTGAGATTTTTATTTCCCATTTTTTAAAATTTTATTGAATTTTTGATTTTTAAAATGATTTTTATGGGTTTTTAATGTTTTCTGGTGATTTTTAATTGATTTTTTGATTTTTTTAAAATTGTTTTTATATTTTTTGAGATATTTTTTTACATTTTTGTTTTTTTTTGTTTTTGTTTTTTTAAATTTTTTTTTTGTTTGTTTGTTTTTTTTATAATATAAAAAACCACTTACAAGTACCTCCTGCACGCGTGCGTGCTTGACCGTCGCTGTGGACTTAAGGCATGATGTGGCAATTGCAGAGAGGCAGCGAGAAGCCGAGGACTGATTGCGCCACTGATTGTGGCGGATGTGAGAAGAGGTCACGAGGGTACGTGTGTGTGGCCTGCTTGTGTGGCGAGAATTGCGCGGGACCAGGGTGTCAGGGACCCGAGAGAGAGAGAGAGTGAACGAGGGTGGCTGTGTGTGATAGTGCACGTGCGCGTGGGCGAGGTGAGCAGCGCAGTACGAGAGTGACAACGCTGACCAACGGGGTAGAGCATGACGTGGCAGCTTGGCGATGCTGATTACGAGGAGAGAAAGCGAGAGATAGTACGGGTACACTGCAGCGGCAGCACGCGCCCTGTGGGTTGACATCGGTGACAACGGGCAGCTTAATAAACAAGGACTATTTTAGCACCTTAGGAAACTATCCCAGATCGGAGAGAGAGAGAGAGAGTGAGAGAGTGAGAAGTGGAGGTGAGTTTTTGCAGGGGGAGGAGAGAGAGTAAGAGAAAGTTAGAGAGAGTGGATGTGGGGTAGATTCACGCAGAGCGAAAAGAAGAGAATTTCAATGTCGACAAAAACTATCTCAACAGACCGTAAAGATATAGTCAATGACAAATTTTTAGGCGCCGCAAGGCATGGACCTCAAGCTCGAAACCGGCCTTTTTTATTTTATTTTTCAAATTTCCAAAAATGCCAAAACTAGGCCGAAATTAGCCGAAATTCCAAAAAATCACCAAAAAATCCCAAAAATTGCTAGAAAAGTCCAAAAAATTATCGATTTTAAAAACCTTAGAAAATCATCGTCATTCACAACCGAGCATTTTTGACACGCAAAAACACACCAAAAATAGCAGTTATTTCCGAAAATGCCAATTTCGACAAAATTGTCCACCCACTCCCCGAAAATAGCAAAATGCTCAAAACTCGACTATGGGGGACACAAATGCAAGCAAAAGACGCCGTAAATACGCACACATAGAATAGCTTGTAAAGATCACAGAATATCGAATTTTTATGGAAATAAGCAAAAATTAATACAGAAATTAGCAAAAAATTACCAAAATTATCCAAAAAATTTATACAAGATCTTCACACATTGGGAAATAGTGCAGCCAAACAAAATCACAAAAATTTCATCAACTCAATTGCCAAACAATTTCATCAATAAAATCAAAACTAGACAATTAAACCGACAAAATTACCGATAAAATTAGGTGAAAAATTGACGCAATTGGAGTGTGTAAATCCTTGTTTTGAGCACAAAACCACAACAATTAACCATTACACACATTAAACACGCTATCAAAAAATGAATCAATCATGCAAATTTAACACTTTTTTGGCACACACACACACACTAAGAAGATGACCGTTTTTACCAATCTTTAGGTGCACACACAAAAGGGTTAAACTTGTCAAATTTGCAATGTGACTTCACAAATCATTAGTTGGGCATGAGCATAACACAATCAATAATCACAATTGAAAAACAATTAAGCACACATTGATTTTTAGGTGCACAAACATGAGCAAAATAGTGCACACACCTAAAATTAAGCATACACACACTCAATTAGAATGCACACACACACTTGAATACATACACTTGAAAAATTGACCATCCAAGCATGCAATCAACTCAATTAGGCACCCAATTAGCAACACACATTCACCAATTAGCAATTGAAACTTATTAAATTCATACGACATCAAATCTTAAAAATTTTGGCATAACGACTGCGTGAAAATGAAAAATCGAAAAAATTTCAATGCACATTGCATCAACATAGCACTGCATCAACATAGCATCATCATGGTGGGATCTCTACACAATTCTACACATCTTTAAATTCTAGGGAGGTTGAGAATACCACCTTGATTACCTTTCCATTGACGATCAATTGAATGGTCGAGTGCTCCAATCCTTCATAGCAAATTAGTAAGTCAGAAAAAATTAGTCAAACTAGCAAGGGGTTAGTGTGAAATTAAAGTGTGTAAACACACAATTAGCAAGATATGATGACAAATTAGGGAATTATGAACACATTGCTTCATGCACACACATTCAAAATCCACAAAGACATAAACACACAAGTGAAATTAGTAGTGAGATTACTGAGGGAACGCATTCGATTATGCCACAATTACACTAGCGTGGGCCATCATCCCCGGCAATGTGCCAAACTTTAGGGGTTCCATCATTGCAATAGCTCCAATTACCAATAAAATTATCAATCCGGAGGGATGAGCTACCTGGCTGGGGCATGGAAACACTCACACGGTTAGTGAGCTAATCAAATGGTTAACTCTACAAGGTGAGCTTCTCGGCCTATGGAGGAGCTAAGCCACAATGAAGGGCAATCTCCACATCCACTTCTCTTCACCTCTGATCAACCCAAACACACACACTACGATGGCAAAACGAACACAACACTAATCCTATCATTTAACACATACTAATCACGAGCACACACACATAGATCTATTGAGCACCACACTCCAATCAAACCTACATGCACACACAAGCAAAAGAGAGAAATCACACAATATTAGAGAGGGATTAACCACTAATTAGTTAAGATCTAGCTAATCTAAGCATCATAGGTAACCATAAGAAGCATGACAGACGCATAGTCAAAGAGAATGAATCATTGATTAGTGTTAATCAAGTCTCATGAGCAAGGAGAAGCTCAAGGACTCCATAGCCACACACCTCAAAAGCTCTCACCAAAGAGTGCTCTCAACAAATGAGCTTGAGAACCTAATTTCTTTTACAAACTGCCTTATGTACCTAGGGTAAAAATATGCAATGTCCGAGCGCCCAAGGCCTTTAGGGCTCCAGCGCTTACTGAATCTGCAACCTAGGCACAATAACAAACCTATTCTTTATAGCTTGGAACTCCCATTGAGCCCGTAACACATTAGAAATATTACAATGGATTGAAATAATTCGGGAATTTACAATACATGACCATTTTGGAAAAATGTGGAAAATGTGTAACTCCAATCTTTACTACTTCTTCATGTTGATCTTCAATGTGCATTCATCCGTCTTCGGTCTTTAGCAGCTTCTGTTAATTGACGTTGACTCAGTTAACAATCTTTCCAAAAGATTAAGGATGCTATCTCTATCTCATAGCAAAGGCAAAATACTGCTACTGATAAGCACATAAGAGCCCAAGCCTTTAAAGAAAATGACTGGGTCTTACTTAAATTTCCCAAGGCTCGATTAAGGCACACGACGGGCAAGAATCCTATGGGACACCAAAAGTACTATGCTAAGTTAGCAAAAAGGTACTGTGGTGCCTTCCAAATTCTTAGACCAATCAATGAGATGGCCTATCAACTCAAGTTGCCTAGCCATTGGCTCATACACAATGCTTTTCATGTGAGCCTACTAAAGCCTTACAAAGGAGAGCCACCTCAAGAATCAACTATTGAAGACCCATCGGAGATCGAGGACCAAGAAGAGGTACTGCAGCCCGAGTCCATTCTCCAACATGAAGACAAGGTATTAAGAGGTGGTGAGACTATCCGATGATATCTTATAAAGTTTAAGAATTATCCTTTTGAAGATGCTAGACAGATGCAAGGCAAACAATTAAAGGATAACCTAAACCTTGTCAATGCTTACAATGGTTCCCTAGAGTAAGCAAATGCACGAATGTTTAAAATGAACAAAGTTTTTGTCTTATAAGACTCTCTTTTTCTTTATTGTGCACAAATGTGAAGTAGTATGCATGCTTAGAATCAAGTTTGTGGAGACGACGTCTCCCAAACACCAAGTAGAGCTTGTCACTCTATAATGGAAGATTTAGGGCTAATGTGTAGACATGCTTGTAGCAGCTTAGGCTCTCAAGCACCAAGTGGATTAGTCATCCATTTTGAAACGATGTTGTAGGGTAAGATAGGGATCCTCTACCCGCTAGAAAAAGGACTAATGGATATGCTTTATCTTCTCTACCCCATAGATGAGGACAACTATGATTTCAAGAGAGAGGTAATGTCATAATAACTAATATCTAATTCTCCTAAATGATTTTCTCATGTTAAACTGATCATTTAATATGGGGAAGTGCTAGGGGAGAAAAAGCTAGAATATTGGTTAAGCTGGCAGGCCGGCCACAATAGGGATCCAAAAGAGGGACAATAGGGATCCAAAGGGGGGGCCATCTGCAAAAGAGCAATGTGCAACAATGGGATTTAAAGACCCTAAGGTTCACCCCATTAAGACTTCCCAAATGCTAAGGTTCCAAAAATCAAAGGTTCTGTCCAATGGTCAAGCTTAGAAAAATTGGATGCTTTGTGTGTGTACAAAAAAGTCTTCATGATTCCTACATAGGAGGGGGTGAGCCCTGTAAGTAGGGGATGAGAGAGAAACACACACACACACACGCACTCACAAGCTTCCTTTACACAAAGGGAATGAGGGACACATGCCAGCTCTCTAGCCCAGATGCCCACAAGGTGCACTCAAATCCTATTGGATGGCCATGGAGGTGGACCAATGAGAATTAGGCTAGAGTAAATCTAGTTTAATTAATTTAAAAACACTTAATAAAAGAATCAATATGAATTAAGCTCTCTAGAAGACTATTGGACAGTCTCCCAAGGGGTCCAATGAGCATTCAATAGCCCAATGGCTTACCTGATTCCTATTGGCCAGGAGACAAAGGGGTCCAATGAGAGTGTAGTTGCATTAATTAATACCTAAAGCTCTCACAAAAGGGGAAAGGGGGACACATGTCAAAAGGCTATACCTTATGCTTCTTAAATCCTATTGGTTAAGCTTGGGGAGGTCCAATGGGAAGCCAGGAAGAGGAATTAGCAAGAGGGGTCGACCAAGAGAGAAAGGGGGCTGATTTTTCAAAGGCATTATTACACACACACTGATACTAGTTCATGTGTGAAGAAAGAAGACTCTCTCTCTCCTTCTCAAGCTTTAATGGAAAGCTTATCATCTACTCCAAGTTTGGAGAAGGGAGGCCTACACCAACAACTCTTGGCTTTGTGATGCAAATCCAACCAAGAGACAAGCTTCAATGCATGCTCATCTCCTCTACCATGCTAATTACTAAGCTATGTTATGCTAATATGAGTGATTATGTGAGGAGATGTACATCTTTCTCGTAAGACTACTCCTTCTTCCTCTCAATCTACTCTCATACCCCGCTAGCTTTCACCATCTTCGAAGGTGTGTGAGGTCTTGGATCTGAGACCGTGAGGGAATTGATGTTGTGTTTTATAAGTGTTTGCTGAGTGCTTGAAGCTTCCATCTTCATTGAACTAGCTAGTGATTGAAGGAACACAAAGAATTTTATTGTAAATGTCTCCCTTGATGGGGGAAACCTATAATACAAACCCTCTTGGAGGGGGGACCGGCTCCATGTAAATCCGGTCCTCAATTGTGTCAATAGCTTAATTTCTCTCTCTTTTGAAGTATTGTTCATGCCTATCTAACTAGGTGTTATGCTTTTTGTTGCTCTCTCCACCCAAGCACTCTTATTATGCTCATTAGGAATCTATTCTAATGAAATACTCACTATGTTCATGCTATTTTCCACCACACACAAGTTACTAGGCCGTTAAATGTTACAATTTATGTATTTCTGCTCAATGATAGACCACTTCAACACACTTGAAGCATTTACTACGTGTGGCGGGTGTGGTTGACTACTTGTTTAACATTTTGTGTGACTACTTTGACTAACTCACTGGAAATAGAAGAGGCACTACTAATGTTTGTGTCTGCATCCTCTATCACCTCCTCGTACATTTTGCAATTGTCAACTAGGCACACCACACACCACTTCTCTAGTGACTTGGTCAAATGTGGTGCTCGCTTTAAAGTGCAGGTCCTTTTTGAGAGTTTTGCTTCTTAGTCCCTTTTTAAAGAGAGTTGACAACTGATCATCTTGAGATAACTCTATCACTGGAAATCTCTCAATGTACTACTAAAGCAAAGAGAAGCTTCCTTCACCTTTTCGTTCTCCTTTTGCTTAAAAGCATAGATTTGGGAAACCGTATTGTGCTTGATTCATCTCTTAGAGAATTCCTCTACAAACTTGCACAGGAGTTGATCAATATTTAGGAAATCTTGACTATTTAATGGCTAGAACCAAGTCAAGTATGTTCCTTTCAAACTCAAACCAATCTCTCATATTGCGTATGGAAATCTGCAACTTGTTCCACTCTTAAGACTTGATTAAATATGGAAACATGTGTGTATGGATCTCCCGAACCACTATAATTTTTATCACACACTTCTCCACTTTAGAAGGTTGCACTCTTTGCGTTTCTGCTACCATTCTCACCATTCTAGGCTCTCCTACTACAACATCACTTATGTCATACCCATTTATAGGTGCTCATGAGAGAATTCGATTAGATACTCTTTCCTCAGGTCTCATGTCTGTGACCCTTGGTTCTAGTGTCAAGCACCCTTATATTGAAGATCATGCTTGGGCATCACTGCTGTGGTGCATGGTCATTGGAACCTTCAAACCCAAGAATCCCATTGGTCTAGGTTCTAAAAAATGTGGTTGATTGAAAGAGTCTTCCACTCTTGTTCTCACAAGACTTGTTCTCGTGGTTTTTGACCTCGTTTGAGAGACTGTTGGTCTATGAATGCTTGGGGTGCATAGTACTGGTGGAGTGGGTACTTTTACCCTCTTTTGACACACTTCTTGAAGTTTTTTTGACTATTCTTCTTTTGGATATTTTGGCTACAAGTCTATATGGTCTCTGCCAAAACATCAGAAAGGGGACATGGATCATGATCAATGTTCCATCAAATATGGAGCCCAAATTTAGCTTGATGATACCTCCAATATGAGTAGTCTACTCCACCACTTATTTTAGATTTGAAAAATGTTTTGTTGGTCAAAAGAAATTTTTGTGTTTGTCCTATGGTTCTTAACTAGCAACTGGTCTTTTGATGATTTGGTCAACATTTTGGAGTTTTTCTCTATGGTGTCCTTTACAAAAGTTGTCCCAAATGTTGTCAGCTACTCACTGCTCAAATCTCAGTTTAGATGATCAAAGGGGACATGGATTGCAATCCATGTTTAGCCACATCTGAACATGTATTTTGGTTACTTGTATGCTTGCACTTTGTAGATGTTAGATCTTTACTTATTTTTGAATTTGGAGATCGTAAAATTAAAAAGCCCTAAATTTTGTTCAATTTCCAAGGTTTTTGTGCCTTTTACCCCAATTTCTTAGTTTGAGTGAGTTTTTTATGTCAATCACCCAAAGTGTATATTCACTGATATGGAACCACAGGGGACCAAATGGTATCAGTTTTTGGTCAAAAAGTCAGAGGGGGTCATGGATCGCAATCCATGTTCTTGCACCAATATGCATGAAACTTTTTAGATTGACTCTTCCTAGTTGTTTAACCCCTTTTTGAACTTAGTTTTGGGTTTAGATTATCTTTTGAGTTCTAATCATCAATTTTCCAAAATTTTAGAGTATATGGTCTTTCCTACCATAATATGGTTATGACAATTTTTACCCTAGACTTTTCAACACAATTTGATTGTTTTGGTTGATACCTAATCTACTCCTAAGTGCTGAAAATGAATTCTAGGAACAAAAACAAACAAATGGAACAACATTGAAAGAAAAGTGGAAGATAGAATAGTAATTTTAGAGCACTAAAAAAAATGCAAAGTGAAATGCTTTTGTATCTCACTCACAACTCCCTATGCCTCTCAAGAATAGATCTAGCAAGTCCCCGACTTCTAGCCTCTACCAAGCACTAAACCTCAAGTCTAGCTGCCTGACTACTAAGGTGTAAATGGAATGGAAATCAAAATCAAAGGTCTCTAAAGTAAACCTACAACTAGGTCACTCACCAGGTAAGGATCACTATCCCCGACAACAACACCAATGTTAGCGGACCGCTGCGATGAACATTTGTAGTACAACTATTTGGCACTAACATAATGTCAATATGCAGGAAGGTGACTCGGATGGGGCACAAAGACTCTTTGAGGGTGTCAACCTCAAGAAGCGAGCATACAAAATGAAGCTATTTCTGGCATTAGCAAATCTATCACTGTTGAATCTAGAAAATTGTCTATGTCCTATGTCATCACTCTCTATGGTCATGCCATTTCCACGCTTAAACAAAGTTCAAATGAAACAAAACTTTAGGAGGAGATCTAAGACACCTAGAGGTACTATCCTACCAAGTTTGGTCACAAGCTGACAAGGTACCAACATCACAATCCATCATGATCAAGGTCCTAAAAAGTGCAACAAAACATACCTAAAAGGTTTCCCTATGGTCTAGGATCACTCTCCTATGGTCAAAATGTAAAAAAAAAAACCATTAACGCACTCAAGACAATCAATTTATCTCGCTAATGCATAATCGTCACCACATCAAAATTGACAATTGTTACACTTAAATTAAAGAGCAATAGATAATGAGCATAATGCAATAACTAGAATCAAATTTGGATTACTAGAGCTCAAGAAAAATGGATTACAATGCGTGAGAGAGTAGCGGCTCTCAATCGTACGTTTCAAAACTTCAAAAATCTTGATAATAATAATGTGTCCTTTTCCACTTATAGAAATTAGGCTTTATATCTAGGGTTTCTCTTGGCCACTGGCCGGCTCTACAAGGCTTAGACTCAAAATCAGGCTCTACAACTCAGATTTTACATAGAGTAATTGAAAGGTTAGTTGGCTAAAAATCAAAGATCCTCATAATTACAA